>NC_056732.1:1478036069-1478128569 GCF_019279795.1 Protopterus annectens
ACCCCAAGGGACTCTAAGGGTATAATTGCTCAATGCCAGGAGCCTAAACAAGAAACTCTAGTCTCTCCAGGCTCACCTCACCCTCAAGAATGTGGACATCTATGCAGTTACTGAGACATAATTTAAAGGTACAGAAAGAACCCCGGTGCATGGCTACAATGCCTTTCACACATTTAGGCCAGCAATTGCACAGGCAGGGACCAAAGGTGGAGGTGTCTCAATCGATATCAACAACAAATTCTCCTCAAGAACAGTCAAACAGGGCAGTATGCAGAGCTTTTCTGTGTCCATATTTTCATATGCAAAGTCCCATATCATATCCTTGCAAGCTATAGGTCACCTTGTATGACCCAATAATCCAATAACTCATACTTGGACTTACTGGAGGCTTTCACCATTCAATCCAATATCATACAGACATGCAACTTCAACTATCCCACTATAAACTTGGATACTTATATGACCCAACTTACAGGCCCAGAGATTACTGAACTGTGAAAACACAAACACCTTGGGCCAAATAATCCATACACCCATTAAGGGTGCAAACATACTTGGCCTGGTAATTACAAACATGGGAGAATGCTGTACCCCACTAGTGTAGTGTTCTTTCTGGTAAGGTCAGCCCACAAAGCTGTCTCCTTCATAATAAAACTCAGTTCTGTGATGAGGCTAGCCCTGTAACATTTAGAAACTATTTTAAGGCAAACTTCCTACTACTAAGTGATAACCTGTCAAAATTTCAAGCCCCCCCCCCCCCCCCCCCCACCAACTCTGGGAACACACTTGCTTATGCGGACATGTTCACAAAAACCCTGTATAATCATGTCAACAAATACATAAAGACAGAGGTGCCTACCAGAAATAAACCCAGATCTAATTCAAAAAATAAACCATCTTGGTAGAATGCAAAAATAAACAGGTTATACAACAAAAGAAAACTGTCATAGCCAAGATTAGGAAGTGCCACACCCAGCATGGTAAAAAAAAATTCTCATCAATCTAAACAAACTAAGAGGGCAAATTAAGTTCACTAAAGCTAAATTTGAGGTAATGATAGCCTCTCAGGTAAAGGACAGCCAAAAGGCTTTCTTTAGCTATGTCTGAAACCTCAAAGGCAGCACACACCAAAGTGCAGAACAGCTTGTAAATGGAGCTACCTACACAAAGACAGAGGTATAGCAAATCTGCTTGGTGACAAATTCAGCTCCAATTTTACCCCCTCTATCCCTCAGCCACCCCTCAGGAAATAGCCCCCCCCAAATATTACATGAATGGAGAACTGCAGCAGTCAACCCTCTGCAGAAGAGTGGGCCATCAGTGGACCCTGGGAACTAAAGACCCATAAGTTTGACTAGTCTCATATGCAAAGCTAAGGAAATAACTATCATGGAAATTATTAATAAGGACATGGAAAACCTTCAAACACTGGATTCAACCCAGTTTGGTTTGTCAAGGGCAGATCATGCCTACTCAGCCTGGTGGACTTCTTTGAGAAGTCACCAAGGCAATCAGTCTAATTCCTGTGCCATGTGTTTTACTATGTAATTATTACTGACTTTGTTCAAATGCACCATGACAAATCTTGCTTTGTTTTTTATTGATTGTGGAGCTTTTCTCCTTGGGCCTCCACTGAAAAGGGGCACTAGTGCAGTTGGACTAATCCAATCAACAAATGTCAAATAAATAAATAAAATGGTGCATACTGCCTAACCTTACATAACTACGGCATTTGATACAATACCCTACTTGGGCATTGTAAACAATCTCATGGATATTTGCCCTACCCTCTTTATGACTCTGCTTAAAACGTAATAAATAAGAAAATAACAGTAGCTGAGAAAAGTATGCTGGCAATTTGAATTATGAGATTCACAGACAAATACTGGGCTATCAGTCTGCAGACTATTACAGGCTTAGGCAATAAACAAAGACCAGAATCAAACCTTGTATCTATGAAGTAAAGACTGAAACCATTATGCCAACCCACAGTAAAGTTTTATTGATTTTTATTTATTTGATTTTTTTTACTGGGGAAAGTCTGACTGGGATAATATCCCATTTTCAGTAAGGCCCGGGGAGAAAAGCTCCATATTGACATAATATGGTTAAAGTTAAATAAAGTTATAACAAAGCCTAAATTCAGCCTCTGTTCATACAGTGTGAACTTATACATACATAGTGCAAATATTTCGACAGCTATAACAAGTTGAAAGAGAACACTGGAAAATAATTTTCTTGGGTGGTGAAACCCAGGGAACCTTTTTGGCTAGGCTTATATAGGCCCTAGGGCCAATAGCCTAGTACCTACCTATGAACCTATAGAGTTGACATTAAAGACACTGAATACATTCTTTGGAAAAGAGATGACCAGATAATATAGCCTAGATAAAAGTATATTTGCCCTTTGCCTAAGAAATAGATTTTATGAATTTCTTCTCTCTGAATATAGTTAAAGTATACTAGTGGCAGAAGTAGGAGTGGACTACATTAGCCCTGGGGTAGTGCAGGAGCCAAGTTTATTTAGATGTTATTTTAGTAGTTGTTTGAAGTTGGAGAGGTTAGATGTTGATCTAATTTGCAGAGGGAAAGAATGCCATTTTTTAACAACAGAGTAAAATACAGACTTTGGCCATAGGATTTATATGGTTTATATATGCCAAGAAGATGTTGTTTATTAGATCAAAATAGACTATTAGGGTAATAGGAATGGAGAACAGGAGTAAAAGCAAGGCAGCTATAGGCTTTGTGAATAATGTTGCATGTGGAGATAAACTGTATGTAATCTAAGCGGTGAGGCAGTTCGAGCCAATTCAAAACATTAAGGCTATACAGTTGTGGCTGCATTAATGTTTAATGGTAACAAATTTTGCAGTCCTATTATAGCATGCATTCAGCTTATTTTTAACTGTAATCTGAATGTTGGTTAGAATGGGTTCACCATATAACAGAGATGAGAGAAGGTAGGTAGTGGCAAAAGTGGTTTGGGTGGTGGTTCTCAGTGGAGGCCTGGGGATAAAAGCTCTAGAGAGTTAGACAACATCAAATAAAACAATAGTATAAATGCAGTTAAAAAAAGCAGATATGCATGACATTTGACATGGAATATATAAGATGAGGAGACACCAGTGAAGTAATAATAAAAAAATGACAAATATAACAATCAGTATATACAAAAGCATTAAAAATATAGTCTATTATAGTAAGAAATAAAAACATTTTCTGGAATTCATTAATTCCAATGCCCTGCACCAACTCATTCTTACCCCCACTAGAGGAAGCAATATCCTTGACCTGGTCATTACTAACATGGGCAACCATTGCTCTACACCAATAGTCAACTCCTTCCTGGTTAGATCCGACCACAAACTAATCACCTTGGAAATCCACATCCCTCCCATCCCCAGACCCACCCCCCCGTAAAGGTAACCACCATGAAAAACTTCTCCAAAGCTAACTTTGGGCTCCTAAAAACACAGGTGACTAATTTCATGGCACCCATGCAAATGGAGATCAGTTGCATGACCACCAAATCATACACCAATGCACTGTACGAATACATACACAAATGCATGGATCTCGCCATACCCAATAAAACCAAGATGTTGTCCTTCAAAAAAAGGAAGCTATTCTGGTGGTCCCCTACCATAAACAAACTCTACAACAGAAGGAGTAAACTGATGCGGAATAAGGTAAAATTCCAAGATAGGAAAAACTCCTTTATCAGCCTCAACAAAAAGTTGAGATCCCTCATCAAATCTTCTAAAGCTAGCTATAAAAACAGAATTGCAGCAGATAGTAAAGACAACCACAAAGCCTTCTATAGTTATGTAAAGAATCTCCACGACAATACCCAGATTTGCTCTGAGCTACTGCACAATGGTACCTCCTATACCAAGCCAACAGATATTGCCAATATACTGGCTGACAGATTCAGTGCGAACTTTACCCCTCTCTCCCCTCCCAGTCACAATACCAGTAGATTGCCAGGTACCAAGTATTACTGCTGCACAGGTTAAAACAGCACTGTCCAAGGCCAAGAATACAGCTTCTATGGGACCTGACAATATCCCTGGCTATGTTCTACATGAACTACAGAGTGAACTGGCACCTCTCCTGAGTGCCCTGTTCAATCACAGCCTCACCTCAGGCTTTGCCAATACCAAATGGCACACTGCTACAGTCATCCCTCTCCACAAAGGAGGAATGACTACAGACCCTGGGAACTATTGACCCATTAGCCTGACGAGTCTGATATGCAAAGCTATGGAACGCATCATCATGGTGGTAATAAACAAGGATATAGGGAATCTCCAAACTCTGGATCCCACACAGTTTGGTTTTGTGAAGGGTAGATCATGCCTGTTCAACTTGGTCAACTTCTTTGAGTCAGTCACCAGAGCTGTGGATGAAGGCAAGGTGGTTCATACAGCCTACCTTGATCTGGCCAAGGCCTTTGATACCATTTCCCACTCAGGAATCATAGAAAAACTCACTAAAGTAGGCATCAACCCCTATATCACTAGGTGGGTTACAAACTGGATCATAGGTAGAACCCACAGTGTGAAAGTAGCTGACTCCAAGTCAGACTGCCAACCAGTCACGAGTGGAGTCCCACAGGTTTTGGTCCTGGGTCCTCTCTTGTTTGGTATCTACTTCTCTGAAGTCCAGGCCAACATAAAGGGTCTCTGGCTGACAAAGTTTGCAGATGATTGCAAGTTGGGAGCTATTATTAAGTCCCTGTGTGATGTTGACATCCTACAGAAAGGCCTCAATGACAGCAATGGCTGGTGCCAGAATCATGGCCTTAAGGTCAATGCCAAAAAGTGCATTGTCATTCCCTTTGGGAAAAATTCAGTGCCCATGAACTACCACATAGGCAGTAGTCCACTAAACACCGAAGGTGTGATAAGAGACCTGAGGACACAGGTTGACAGCAACCTCACCTTTGATAACCTCATTGTCAGTGTAGTCAGAAAGTCCTTCTATGTGGCACATTTCATTACAAAAGTTTTCTCATTCAGGAAGAAAGAGGTCATAGGGTTGCCACCTTTTAACAAGGGGAAAAGTGGGACATGGGGTGTGGTCAACAGGATGGGGGTGTGGTCACCACAACACTGGCCACACCCCCGCCACATCACCAGAGTTGTTAAAGGAGATGCAGTATTAGTTATGGATACAACATTGTGACATTACAGCATACTGAAAACTCAAACCATTTAAATGAAGTGAACTATTACTGCAAAAACACACATTACTCAGTTGTAACAGTAAAACTTTAAAGGAAAAATAGATAATACCCAGAAAAAGGTAATGTAGGGGGCATTTTGGCCATTGAAAACTAACATTAACACAGCTTGTAGAAAATGAAATACATTATTTTTACCACCAAACATGCCCACCTCACCCCACCCCTCAAGAAAAAAAAGTTAACCACATTCACTGAACCAAAAAACACTAAAATGAATGAGAATGCACAGTGAATACCATAGATCTGATTTAGCTTTTGACCACAGCAGTTAAAAGAAATGTTCTATTAATGAACATGACCAACAGCAGCACTGGTCGTAATCGGATTATAATGAAAACAGTACATAAGTTTATTGAAGACATCACTAAAACACAAAATACAAACTTTGGTACTTATAAAAGCAAACTACCCTGTAACAACGACATGGTTTAGCACAATCTCAAATACATTGCATTAAATTCTGAGCATGCATCCACAAAAAAATAAATAAATAAACAGGAAAATGTCCGTAAACATTTTAACTTTTAAAAATACTTCTTGCAAGAGAAGTAATATAAACTACAATGTACAGCAGACTCCGTGGGCTCCTTTTACCTCAAAACATAGCAATTAAGAGTAATTTACCCAGCACAGCAATGCAATAAACAGGCCCAAGCAAAAGCAGTGCATCCATATTCACATTACAAGCAAAGCAGTACATTTTAACCTTATTAAAAATGCATAATAAATTAAAAGCACACATTTACAAGTATAAATGAAAACAATCTTGAAACAGCTTCGGCAAATTGGCAACATGTACCTACTAGAATAATAAATGCATTACATTAACTGTTAACATTCCCCCTCAAATGGTAGACTTGTACCACATACACATTGACTTGCAGGAACTAACAGGAAAAATTACCCAAACAGTATATCCTAACTTCCTGAAAACAGCATTAAATTGCACACATTTCCATACAAAAAAGTGCAAACTATGCTCGAACATTTTCTATCTGCAAACAGATAATACCCAGAAAAAGCTATGGCAATAGAAATACATCACACTAAATTTATATTTCACTGCCCCCCACCAGAAATAAACAACTTCTATACACAGTTCTGCCTTTTAAAAGTAATGCTTCCAAATCATACCCCCAAGAATAATAACAATTGCATATACATTCAGGTTTTATAACTTTAAAAAATACTACTCAAAAATCTCAAAATAACCACTGCACAGATTTAAATACTGTGTACTGCACCCCCATCTACCTCTAAACATCAAAAAAATTTAACCACAATATATTCCCATTTAAAACTACTACTCAAATATCTCAAAATAACCACTGCACAGATTTAAGTACTGCATACTGCATCCCCATCTATCTCTAAACATTAAAAACTTAAATAAAGCACAATATTCCCATTTTAAATAATTAAATCCACAAAATGCTATTATGTACTTACCACTACCACTGTTTTTGCTGGGCTAGCTTGCTTCCTTCATGCTGGAATGGCTAGTTGGATGCTCAAGTGGCTGGGCTGGCTGGCAGGCTCCCTTGCTGGCTAGCAGGCTCCCTTGCAGGCTGGCTGGCTCCTTTGCTGGCTGACTTCTTTGCTGGTTGGCTTGCTGGCTGGCTGGCTTGCTGGCTGGCTGGCTGCAGAAATAAAATTTACAGATCTTTTTCATTCACAGCTGTAGAGCTTAGTGCTCAACAGCTGCAACCTTTATTGGGCTCTTCTTAGTAAATCCCCGCCTCCTCCAGTCCCTGCAGCCAATTACTGTTGCATTACACCACCCAGACCTAGCAGGGAATCCCTCTAACTGCAGGTCTGGGTGGTGACATAGCCGCATTGCCGTGGAAAAACCGGAAGTATTTTCGGCTTTTCCACGGCAATTGAATTCGCAATCACAAAAAGGGGAAAACGGGACTTTTAAAGTCCCACTCTTGGTGAATGCGGGAAGCGGGATGAGAAGGCTCAACCTGTGAGTGTCCCGCTGACAACGGGACGGGTGGCAACCATAGCATAATCCCTCTCTACTTTTCCCTCGTTACACCTATTATAGAATACAATGCCTCATTTGGTACGTACCTCAGTAGACACCTACAACAACTGGAAAGGCCACAAAAATACCTCACTTAGGCCTTAGACACATGCCCTATATGGACAGACTCAAAAAACTCCAGCTGTACTCTGTCTCTTATCACCTACTTACAGGCAATCTCTGCTTGACCTACAAAGCCATGTCTGACCCACAGCTGCTAGATATGCTACACCTAAAGAAGTCCCAATCCCTCCATGCCACACACTCCAGGGACCTAAACCTCATTACCACAATAAACAAAACATGCAGGAGGGACAGGTTCCTAACCCAGAGACTTCCCATACTCTGGAACAAACTTCCCATTCACGTCAAGCAGAGCACTTCACTGGCCCTCTTTAAGAGGAATCTTGACGAGTAGATGGGCAATAGGAAGTTCATCCCAGGGATCACTGGCCTTGCTTGACAGGGGCACTGGGAACTAACTTTGGGTGGCATGATGCCAGGGAATCTTCTTGGGCTAGGCTTATATAGGCTCTAGGGCTGTTAGCCTAGTACACACCTATGAACCTATAAATAAATAAATAAATAGCCTTTCCTGATCTTGCTTACCACCTCTACAGCAGTTCGGCTCAAGGGATCTACTGCCTGGATTTATGCTTCCAGTATCAGACCTGTTCTGCCAAATGAGGGAGACCAACATCTTCCCTACAACCCACCAGCTGCTGACTTGTCAGACAACAACCATATCTTCTCCCGTACCAGATGAAAAATTGGAGGGACTGAAAATGGAACCGAAGACTAAGGAGAGCATTTTCCCTGAGTCAAGCGACTAAGCACTGCTCATGGGAGTAAAGTCACAACATTTCTTTTGGAACCTGTTTGAAAAACAACAGCAAGTTATTGATCACAAAACAAAACCCATTTTCAACTTCATATTCGTCTGACTGTTGCTGGAATGACTGCATCTATTATTCTTTTTGTGCTCCTGCATCTCTGGATCTCTGCTCCACTGTTCAACTTCTTAAATGAGTATTAAAAAAAAAAAACAGAAACCAGAACACTGGCACCCAAATTTTAAGACTTTAAATGTTAGCAACTGTTGGGTGTGTGCGCATATTCCTACTGTTTATGAGAATGGTATTCCCGTTTCCAGTCCCTTCTACTGAAACTGAAATGGGGGCAGTATTTTCAAAAATTGTGCTACATAGAGACAGAGAATCTTCTTTCCATAATGTTACCACATTTAGTAGAATTGCTGCACTTAAACCTTCAGTAGTTGTCAAAGGTTATACTTGCTTTGCTAAAAATGGAACTGTGGAAATTGGACATAACAAATGTACTGTTACTGGAAAAATGTACACTGGACCTGCAGTAAAAGGCATGGTTTTGCTTAAAGACTATTATTTTATTTGTGGCAACTTAGCTTATCCCTGGCTGCCAGTAAATTGGTCTTGGACTTGTAACATTGGTAAAGTTCTTCCAGCCATACAACATGATTTGCTTAAAGATAAAATTCCTAATGCACGAGATACACAAACTGTGAATAATCCAGTTGAAAAATGTTGATGCTTCTTGTATTTATTATCATGATTTAGAGAAAACAGCTATGAAGGACTTTCTCATATGATCAAACAAAGAGGAGAAATACGACTGAAAAATACCCAAAACGATGCACCAAAAAGTTCAGTCGGAGGCAGAAACCGCAACCACACAAAGTTTATTGAAAATAGATATTAACGCCAGCTGTAACTCAGTTAAACACATTTTCGTCGGAACGTGTTTAATTGAGTTACAGCTGGCGTTAATATCTATTTTCAATAAACTTTGTGTGGTTGCAGTTTCTGCCTCCAACTGAACTTTCTCACATGATGTAACTTCTAGAGCAGGAATACTACCTGCATGTAAGACTGTCAAATCAAACTGAAAATTAAAAAAAAAGTCTAAGTTACTAAATATTGTCACTTGAAGCCATTAAGTTAATGTAAAAATGAGTGCTATGCGTGCTGTTGTGTTACATCTTGATCTAACTTTGCATTACAAAACATACACATTAGTGGCTTTAAAAATACACCATTTATTAAATGTACTAATGAAGGTTACCTAAAAAATGAAGATGAAAAGACAGTAGTTAAAGAATTTGATAAAATGTATGATAACATTTTTGGTCTTGAAAGATAGTTTTATTGTGCTCTGGTCAAAACTGAATGCTATTCATTTATTCCTGACAATGAACATATAATTCTTATAGATCAGTTAATGGACATGTGCCAAATGACAGAGATAAAAAACAAATTCTTCTCTCTCCAAAGCAGACATCACTTTCATTACATTGGAGACTTTTTACATGGCAATTTATACACAGATCTTATGTAACCCCTCATAAAATGGAACTTATGTTTAAGAAAAATATTGGCTGCTGGAGATGTGATTTATCAATAAAAGCAGACTGGCAACATATGTTCTACGAATGCCATTTGATTAAACCATATTGGGATAAAATAAATTATTTTCTGCAAATGGTATTCAATGATAAATTCCAGATTTCCAAATCTATTATTTTGTTTAATGCACCTGTACCCGACTGTGTGCCAAGAACAAAATATGTAATCTTATGGACTCTCCTAGCTATTGCAAAGAAGAACATTACATCAAACTGGAAATCCAAAGCTTCTCCAACTTTTAAGCAAGTCATGAATATGGTGTCAGCAGTATCGCAATTGGAAATGAACACTATTAAAGGAAGAACTGAAAGAACTACATCATTATACGTAGCATGGCAAAATGTAACTGAAATACTGAAGAATAATGACTGCAGCAGATTATAATCAGGAAACAATTGTATAGAAAGTCAATTATATGTCAACAATAGACACCCTTGTAAATACTTTATTTTGGTTTTAATGTTTGATATCTGTTTAGAGGTTTTAGCCTCCCTTTTTAAATAATTTGTAAATACTTCATTGTCATAAATAACCTGCATTCATGTGTTCTTGTTTCTGGAAATGAATAAAAATATTTAAAGAAAAAAAAAGAACATATAATTCAAAGTCATTTAAGCATAATTCAAAAAAATATCTGAGTCAGAACACACTAAAAAAAAAGCTGATGGTCCACAGTGGTCATGGTTAACAGATGTATTTTCTGGACAGAAAGAAACTATTTTAAAGTTCATTATGTTTGTTTTTATCAACAAAACTCATATATACAAAAAAGTTTCTTTACTGCAACATTTGTATGTTAAAGTTCCAGTAAAAGAAAAGTTTTTGTCACATATATGAAAATATATGACAAACTCGCGAAGAATGAAAATGTTTAAAAGGTGATGCTTTCACAGCATCAAAGAGGGGGTTGTGGTGGAAAAAAATAATAAGAAAGTTGAGATAAAGTGTAAAATGATAAGAGCATGTCGGAGAAAGAGGAAGTGAGTATAAGGTCAATACGCATGACTAAACTTTTAATTCTGTCAACAGATTCTTTTAAGCAGTAAACAACATAACTGCGCATGTCCAGAAATACATATCATGGTCTGCGCATGTTTATGAATTTTGCTGAAACTGCTATATAGCTGGAACATGTGAAAGGATTAAAATATATCAGCTAGTCTGCTTAAGACTGCATTCCTTCTAGTTTCTCTTGAGAACATTTCATCATTGTAACATTACTAATACTGAGTAGAGAGAAGGATATTTTAATCTAATGAATAACTATGTTTACAGATCATAGTAGTAAACAACTTTTTAATGGATGTTGGCAGTGGGCTGATAGATAACCCTGCATTATTTTCACTTGTATTTTCTTATAGGTTCATAAGTTCATAGGTTTATACTAGGCTATCTGCCCCAAGGCATTTATAAGCCTAGCCCGAATTTTTGTGGCTTACGCCACCCCTTATATGAAAAAATACTGTACACATTAGTTTGTTGTGCCTCTGTCCAGCAGTGACACAGAGATGATTCCCGGGGTAAACCTACGATCTCCCATCCACAGGTCAAGATTTCTCTTGAACAGAGCCAGCGAGGTGCTCTGCCTCACATGGACCGGGACTCTATTCCACAGCATAGGGAGTCTCTGAGTGATAAATCTATCCCTTCAGCACGTCCTATTTATATCCGTGCTAAGGTTTAAGTCACTTGCTCTAGTGGTTTTGGTGGATTTGGATTTTTTGAGGTGGAGCATGTCCATTAATTCTGGGCTGGACATGGCCTTGTATGTCAGGCACATGTCACCTCTGAGCAGACGGTATGCGATTGAATAGAGCTGGAGTTTCTTCAATCTGGCAGCATATGACAGATTTTGGAGTCCCTTTATCCTTTTGGTGAGAAACTTTTGGGGTCTCTCCAATTGCTGCAGATGTCGGGCGAGATACATCCCGAATGGGGCATTGTACTCGATCATTGGTCTGATAAGTGAAGAGTACAGGGGAACAATGACCTCACTAGATCTGGATGTGAATCCCTTCATGATCAGGTGGGCAATGTAGAAGGTCTTTCTAACCACTTTAGCAACATGAGTGTCAAAAGAAAGGCCACTGTCAACCTGGGTCCCCAGGTCCCTGATAACCTCTTCTGTGCTTAGTGGATTGCCACCTATATGGTAGCTTGGGGTTACCTTGTTTTTCCCAAAGGGTATGACTATACATTTTTTGGCGTTTAACTTCAGGCCATGGCTCTGGCACCAGCTATCTGTTTCCGTGAGTCCCTTCTGAAGGATATCCGTGTCTGATGCACTTTCCACTATGGCGCCCAGTTTGCAGTCGTCTGCAAACTTTGTCAGCCAAAGTCCTCCCATGTTGGCCTGTACTTCTGAGAAGTAGATGCCGAACAATAGGGGGCCAAGGACCGAGCCCTGTGGGACACCACTTGTGACCGGCTTGGAGTCTGACATAGCACCAGCAACTCTAACCCTGTGGGTTCTGTCCTTAAGCCAGTTTGCAACCCATCTTGTGACATATGGTTTTACATTTAAGCTGGTAAGTTTTTCTACAATACCCGAGTGAGGTATTGTGTCGAAAGCCTTTGCAAGGTTAAGGTAGGCTGTATGGACTGCCTTTCCCTCATCAATGGCCTTGGTGACTGTTTCGAAGAAGTCGACCAAGTTCAAAAGGCATGATCTTCCCTTGACGAAGCCAAACTGGGTCGGGTCCAATGTCTGTAAGTCCCCTATATCTTTGTTTATGAGCTCCATTATGATCCTCTCCATAGCTTTGCAGACTAGACTTGTTAAGCTTATGGGGCGGTAATTACCAGGGTCCGTAGAGGCACGGCCTTTGTGGAGTGGGACCACAGTTGCCGTACGCCACTCCTTGGGCACGTATCCTGTGGTAAGGCTGAGATTAAACAGCTGCCTTATGTGCGGGTTTAATTCCTCATTTAGCTCGTGTAGCACACAGCCGGGGACACCATCCGGTCCCATTGATGCTGTGTTTTTAGCTTTAGAGAGAGCAGCTTTCACCTGCGCATTTGAGATGTCTGGGAGGCTACACTCCGCTGGGATAGTTATCTCTCCTTTAGGGGAGAGGGGTGAAGTTTGCACTGAACCTGTCTGCCAGTATGTTGGCAATGTCTGTGGGTTCAGTGATTTTTGTATCATTTTGGACTAATTCTGAGCATATCTGGGAGTTTCCACCCAGGTTCCTAACATAGCTGAAAAAGGCCTTATGATTGTCCTTTGCATCCATGGCAATTTTTCTCTCAAAATTGGCCTTAGTTGATTTTATGAGTGCTTGTATTTTTTTACTAATAATGATCAGGGGTGACTTCCCTTTTATGGATTTTGTTCTATCATGTAATAGCTTTCTCCTCTTATTGTAAAGTTTGTTAATGGCTGGGGTCCACCAGACTGGACGTTTGCCCTTTGTGGAAAGAGTCTTGGTTTTATTTGGGATTGCCTGATCCATGCAGTCCTGGAGGTGTTCATAGAAGGCATTTGTAAGGGCTTCCGCAGCTTGGGTTGTGGTTTCCACTGTCTCAGGGGCCTTGAAGGATACCACACCAGTCTTGAGTAGTGTGAAGTTTGCTTTAGAGAAGTTCTTTACTGTGGTCTTTTTTGTTTGGGGTGGGGGCGGGATGTGGATTTCCAGTGAGATTAGTTTATGATCAGATCTCACCAATGAGGGATATACTTCCGGTGTGGAGCATTTTGTCCCCATGTTTGTGATAATGAGATCTAGTATATTTTCTCCTCTCGTGGGAACAGTGACCAGCTGTTCCATGGCATTTGAATTTATGAACTCCAGGAACCGTTGGGCTAGAAAGTTAGGGCTTGAGTAATGTTCCCAGTCTATATTCGGGTAGTTGAAGTCACCCAATATGATGGTGTTTGGAGATACATTTATACCCTCCAGTGTCTTCAGGAAGGCTGTGTGGGGTTCCTGAGTTTGAGAGGGTGGCCTGTAGCATGCTACAATTTGTAGAGCAGTTTTGCCTATGGTTAGTTGCACCTGGATGGTTTCCGAAGCTTCGTGCGTTGCCACCAACCTGGAGGTGGGGGTATCCTTTATGAATATGGATACACCCCCTCCTTTTGTGGTGTGGTCTGGGTTTTGGGGCCAGAACGCATGATATGGGGTAAAACCTAATAGTGCCAGGGTGCTCTCAGGAGCCTTGAACCAGGTTTCAGTTACAGCACAGACATCGATGTTCTCCATACTGAGAAGGGCCTCGAGTGCGTGCATTTTGAGAATTAGACTTCTGCCATTGAGCAGCATTACCCTCAGTTTCTTTCCATTTTTGTTTTATAGGGTGGTAGGTTTAGAATTTGAGCCTTGCCTAAAAAAGGCACTATGGGGGTGGCAAGAGCCTTAGCCAATATCCGGAATCCCAGGGGTGACAGGTGCAAGCCGTCCCTTGCGAAGTAGCGTGGCTTGTCAAGCATGTCATCCCAGGCAGACAGACACTGGATCCCCTTTGAATGACACCAGACATTAAGCCAATTGTTAAAGCTGATCATCTTGTCTCTATATTGTGGCATCATTCTTGGTGAAGGAAGGATACTGCTCAGGGTTAGGGTCATACCTCCCTGGGCTACATAATCAGAGAGCTCCTCTATGTCTCTTTTCATGTAGTCCAGGGAGGTACGTTTCAGGTCGTTCACACCAGCATGGACAATGACTGTGTCATATTTGTACTTGCCGTGGAGTGACCCGAGTGCTTGTGTTATGTGGCGGATTCTAGCGCCCGATAGGCAGCTTACTGTGACCCTCTCCTTGTTCAGCCTGGTGAGTGGGACGTCAGTGTGTCTGACTATGGAGTCACCTATGACAAGTATGTTTGGTGTTGTATTTTGCCTTAAGGGCTGTGACTGCTTTGCACACTGCTTTTGTGGTTTATGTGTTGCTTGTGGGGTGTCTTGAGGTAGCAGTTGTTTGGGTGTCTGCTTTGGAGGCCTCTGCTGTTTAGGTAATTTTTACTCAGAGCCTCCGAGTATGTCTTTGTGTGTTTATGTGTTTGATTCAGTGGTGTGGTAGCATTATGTGAGGCTGGTTTTGTGTTGTGTGTAGTTGCCTTCTCCTCCTGTCTGGTCTTGCCAGTCCTGAGTTGAGAGAGCTCAGCCTCCAGTTTGGCTAAATAGCTGCATCTCTCGCAAGTATTTGTGTTATGTGGGAGGAGGAGAGGGTTGTCTGTGTACATGAGGCAGTTATAACATTGCCTCAAGATTCCCAGATTCACCAGCTGGACCGGAGAGGAGATTGACAACTGACCTTTGGACATGCTAGAATAATATTGGGAATTCCTTAATAATTGAAAACAAGGGCCAGTGGGGAGTAAGGGTGTAGTGCTTTTAATTTTTAGTGCTGACTTATATAATTGCTTTAGTGAGCAAGTGCCAGGTAACTTGAGTGCAATGTGTTACAAGTAACTAAATGTAAAAACGACAAACAGTAACTTTCTTTCAAGTGAAACAAGGAAATAAGTACAGTAAGCAATGCAGATATCACTAGTGATCCACAGAAGCACTGAGAAGCCGTGTATTAGGTGGAATTAGCTTCCAGGGAAATAACAAGCAAACAAACAACAAGCATATAAACAAAGCTAGATTTTGCAGGCCTGGATCTAGTCTATGCTAGAGCAAACAAGGTGTACCAATTTCAGTAAGATACAGTTCAAATATTCAGGCACTATAAACCTTTAACCAGAAATTCCCAGCTCAGAAGGGCAGAGTCCAGCCTCTTCTCCCACAAGAGTGCAGACCACGAACCTTCTTAATGTAAAATAACTGGCCTGAAGCCCAAGTGCCTAAACCAGAACTAATACACTTGGACACTGGGCTCTCAATCAGCAGTTCCCAACTTAGAAGGATGAAAGCTACCTGTCCTGCCACCACAGTGCTTGCCACAAACCTTCCTAATGTAAAACAACTGGTCTGAAGCCCAAGTGCTTAATCCAAAAGACTTAGAATGATAGCTACACTTTAATCAAGTTACAACCAAGCAGTAATAAATACAATTGAATACTTTAGAGAATGTCTGGATTAGTGCTCAAGTTACACAAACAACGCTAGATCCAGCAGGCCCGAATCCAGTCTATGCCACAGCAAACAAGGCGCACCAACTTCAGTAAGAAGCAGTTCAGATATGCATGCACTATAAGCCTTTAACCAGAAATTCCCAGCTCAGAAGGGCAGAGTCCAGCCTCTCCTCCCACAAGAGTGCAGACCACGAACTCTCTTAATGTAAAATAACTGGCCTGAAAGCCCAAGTGCTTAAACCAGAATTAATACACTTTTAGAATAACAGACACTGAGCCCTCAATCAGCAGTTCCCAACCTAGAAGGATGTAAGCTACCTGTTCTGCCACAACAGTGCAGACCACAAACCCTCTCAGTGCAAAATAACTGGTCCGAAGCCCAAGTGTTTAAACCAAAAGGCTTAGAATGAGTTACACCAAGCAGTAATAAATACAAGTGAGTATTTTTAAGATGATGCAAAAGTAAAATGAAGTAGGTAGAAACACAAGTACAGTAAAAGCAGATGAAAATTCTTTTTTTTTTTTTTTTTTTTTTATCTGAACAAGTGCTGAGATCAAAGAAACAGATTTGAGAGCTGAAACTAGAAAACTGGCTAGTTATAAGAAAAAAAAACAAGCTAGAAGGCTTCCCTCAAACACAGAAGGGCTTGGGGGCTCAGAAGCCTACAAATAGTCTATACCACTTAACAGGAAAGGCAGGAAATGAGCTTAATTTTTTTTTTGTCTGTTTCCCAGATGATCTCTTTGTACACAGTAGGAGTGCCTGAAATCAGAATATGATCTCACTGCACTCAGTTGAATGAGCAAATGAGATGAGCCCAGAGGCAGGCTGAGGGGCGGGCAGTTTCAAGGCCACTAAGATTAACACCAAAACAAAACCAGGGAGGGTGGGTGGTAATAACTGAAGAGCAGAAAAACTGCCAGTTCAGTTAAAATTCCTTTAACACAGTTTAAATCAAATTAAATACCGTATTTTTTTTTTTTAAAAAGTGCAGATAAAGGTACTTAAATTCTCTTATACGTCCAGTTGAATATAACCAAGTTGTTAGCCGGCCAAAGCTGAGGTTTTTAAGCAGAAAATACTTCACAATGCACCACTTAACTAGGCAAGGACAGGAAATCAAAGAATGTGGCTACACCCACACCTGTAATTACTAGCAAATAACAAAATTCAGCAAACACTAGCTTCTGTTCAAGTTACTAAAGAGCAGTAGAGCAGAAAAACTGCCAGTTCAGTTAAAATTCCTTTAACACAGTTTAAATCAAATTTAAAAAGTGCAGATAAAGGTACTTAAATTCTCTTATACGTCCAGTTGAATATAACCAAGTTGTTAGCCGGCCAAAGCTGAGGTTTTTAAGCAGAAAATACTTCACAATGCACCACTTAACTAGGCAAGGACAGGAAATCAAAGAATGTGGCTACACCCACACCTGTAATTACTAGCAAATAACAAAATTCAGCAAACACTAGCTTCTGTTCAAGTTACTAAAGAGCAGAAGAGCAGAAAAACTGCCAGTTCAGTTAAAATTCCTTTAACACAGTTTAAATCAAATTAAATACCGTATTTTTTTTTTAAAAAGTGCAGATAAAGGTACTTAAATTCTCTTATACGTCCAGTTGAATATAACCAAGTTGTTAGCCGGCCAAAGCTGAGGTTTCTAAGCAGAAAATACTTCACAATGCACCACTTAACTAGGCAAGGACAGGAAATCAAAGAATGTGGCTACCCCACACCTGTAATTACTAGCAAATAACAAAATTCAGCAAACACTAGCTTCTGTTCAAGTTACTAAAGAGCAGAAGAGCAGAAAAACTGCCAGTTCAGTTAAAATTCCTTTAACACAGTTTAAATCAAATTAAATACCGTATTTTTTTTTTTAAAAGTGCAGATAAAGGTACTTAAATTCTCTTATACGTCCAGTTGAATATAACCAAGTTGTTAGCCGGCCAAAGCTGAGGTTTTTAAGCAGAAAATACTTCACAATGCACCACTTAACTAGGCAAGGACAGGAAATCAAAGAATGTGGCTACACTCACACCTGTAATTACTAGCAAATAACAAAATTCAGCAAACACTAGCTTCTGTTCAAGTTACTAAAGAGCAGAAGAGCAGAAAAACTGCCAGTTCAGTTAAAATTCCTTTAACACAGTTGAAATCAAATTAAATACCGTATTTTTTTTTTTTTAAAAAGTGCAGATAAAGGTACTTAAATGCTCTTATACGTCCAGTTGAATATAACCAAGTTGTTAGCCGGCCAAAGCTGAGGTTTTTAAGCAGAAAATACTTCACAATGCACCACTTAACTAGGCAAGGACAGGAAATCAAAGAATGTGGCTACACCCACACCTGTAATTACTAGCAAATAACAAAATTCAGCAAACACTAGCTTCTGTTCAAGTTACTAAAGAGCAGAAGAGCAGAAAAACTGCCAGTTCAGTTAAAATTCCTTTAACACAGTTTAAATCAAATTAAATACCGTATTTTTTTTTAAAAAAAAGTGCAGATAAAGGTACTTAAATTCTCTTATACGTCCGGTTGAATATAACCAAGTTGTTAGCCGGCCAAAGCTGAGGTTTTTAAGCAGAAAATACTTCACAATGCACCACTTAACTAGGCAAGGACAGGAAATCAAAGAATGTGGCTACCCCCACACCTGTAATTACTAGCAAATAACAAAATTCAGCAAACACTAGCTTCTGTTCAAGTTACTAAAGAGCAGAAGAGCAGAAAAATTGCCAGTTCAGTTAAAATTCCTTCAACACAGTTTAAATCAAATTAAATACCGTATATATATATTTTTTTTAAAAAGTGCAGATAAAGGTACTTAAATTCTCTTATACGTCCAGTTGAATATAACCAAGTTGTTAGCCGGCCAAAGCTGAGGTTTTTAAGCAGAAAATACTTCACAATGCACCACTTAACTAGGCAAGGACAGGAAATCAAAGAATGTGGCTACCCCACACCTGTAATTACTAGCAAATAACAAAATTCAGCAAACACTAGCTTCTGTTCAAGTTACTAAAGAGCAGAAGAGCAGAAAAACTGTCAGTTCAGTTAAAATTCCTTTAACACAGTTTAAATCAAATTAAATACCGTATTTTTTTTTTTTTTTTTTTTAAAGGCAGATAAAGGTACTTAAATTCTCTTATACGTCCAGTTGAATATAACCAAGTTGTTAGCCGGCCAAAGCTGAGGTTTTTAAGCAGAAAATGCTTCACAATGCACCACTTAACTAGGCAAGGACAGGAAATCAAAGAATGTGGCTACCCCCACACCTGTAATTACTAGCAAATAACAAAATTCAGCAAACACTAGCTTCTGTTCAAGTTACTAAAGAGCAGAAGAGCAGAAAAACTGCCAGTTCAGTTAAAATTCCTTTAACACAGTTTAAATCAAATTAAATACCGTATTTTTTTTTTTTTTAAAAGTGCAGATAAAGGTACTTAAATTCTCTTATACGTCCAGTTGAATATAACCAAGTTGTTAGCCGGCCAAAGCTGAGGTTCTTAAGCAGACAATACTTCACAATGCTCCACTTAACTAGGCAAGGACAGGAAATCAAAGAATGTGGC
This sequence comes from Protopterus annectens, assembly GCF_019279795.1. NCBI lineage: Eukaryota > Metazoa > Chordata > Ceratodontiformes > Protopteridae > Protopterus > Protopterus annectens. Next base: position 1,478,055,389 of record NC_056732.1, read on the forward strand.
TGCCCCCACACCTGTAATTACTAGCAAATAACAAAATTCAGCAAACACTAGCTTCTGTTCAAGTTACTAAAGAGCAGAAGAGCAGAAAAATTGCCAGTTCAGTTAAAATTCCTTCAACACAGTTTAAATCAAATTAAATACCGTATATATATATATATATATATATATATATATATATTTTTTTTTTTTTTTAAAAAGTGCAGATAAAGGTACTTAAATTCTCTTATACGTCCAGTTGAATATAACCAAGTTGTTAGCCGGCCAAAGCTGAGGTTTTTAAGCAGAAAATACTTCACAATGCACCACTTAACTAGGCAAGGACAGGAAAACAAAGAATGTGGCTACCCCCACACCTGTAATTACTAGCAAATAACAAAATTCAGCAAACACTAGCTTCTGTTCAAGTTACTAAAGAGCAGAAGAGCAGAAAAACTGCCAGTTCAGTTAAAATTCCTTCAACACAGTTTAAATCAAATTAAATACCGTATTTTTTTTTTTTTTTTAAAGTGCAGATAAAGGTACTTAAATTCTCTTATACGTCCAGTTGCTGAGGTTTTCTTATAAAAATACCTGGATGCATTTGTTCAGGGAGACATTACTGACTTTGGTTCTGTCTGCCACACATTCTTATAAATTTTGAAACTTTATCAAGACGGTTTATTTATTAAATAATTTGTATTTCCTCAACACATTTTACTGATGTATATTGAGACACCTCCACCTTTAGCCCTTATCTGTGCAGCTATTGGTCTAAAAGTGTGGAAGGAGCTAAGCATTGCACTGCTGGAGTAGTCTCTACCACTTTAAGCCATGTCTCAGTAACTGCACAGATAATTATATTCTTAAGCATAAGGAGGGCTTGGAGGGAGTGTAGTTTTTTTAATTGATGCTTCTGACACTGAGCAATAACACCTTGAGGTTCTGCTGAGTTGATTCTGCTATGTTGGTAGGTTTGTCAATTTGTCATTGCCTAAGAAAGGCATTCTGGGGGTGGATGAAGGTTTAATCAGTATTCGAAAGCCTAGAGGAGAAGGTGCAGACCATCTTTGGCAAAGCAACATAGTTTGTTGACCATGTCCCCCCAATCTGACAAATACTGGATCCCCTTAGTATGACAAAGGGGGAAGAAGCAATACCATGATCCTTGCTGTGCCTTGATCTCGCACACTGGACATCCACCTTTATTTGATGTTCTATTTAATGTTCCAGGTTTTTGGCCTTCCAGGCTCAATATTTTGTAGTTTACTCATCTGAGTGCTCAGTAACTTAATAGGAACCCATTAAAAACAACTTTTATGCTTTTAGTAAACATTAAAGCTCATCCCTAAATGAAAGGCATACTGACCACGTTTAAATAAATAAACTAAATTGTGTATTGTTACATTAACTGTATTGAGGTAGTACGCTTGCTGGGAAGGTAACTATGTGCATAATTTATTCACTTCCAACACCTCCAAACTTTATTTCATTTCACTGAACTGATTTCCAGTAATATAATTCTTAATGATACTGTACTGTACACACTTCACTTTTCTCCGCATACAGTGTTCAGATAGTTCATGATTAATTAATTGGACCTGCAAATTTCTCATTTCCAAATACAAACAGTTAGTTACGCGCAGCTGGTAACTTTGCAGATGCATGAAAGAGTTTTAGTAAATTTCATTCAGAACACATTGCTCAACTCTTTCATAATTAATTGCTTACAACTGTAGACTTTTAGTCTTTCAATGAAAGCTTTTGCTAATGGAAAAAAACAGCTAATTACTTTGAATCTTCAAGAACTACCAGTCTCCATGCATTTCATAAATGTATCTTATTTTTCAAGCCTATTTGCTTAAAAGTCTTGTCTATGGCTTAAATTAAGGACATTTTTCTAGATATCCACATCTATAAAAACATTATTATTTCCATAGTTCTACATACAGTATGATCAATACACTTTAAAAATATACCTGCCATGGAAGCCCAAGATCACAACATTATATCAACTTTAAATTGCTTGTGTTCAGCTTTTCTTACTTCGTTACAGTGTAAAACCCTGATACCTTACATTTAATAAAAAAGTACTTATTTTTCTACAATAATTTAACAAATACAACAGTCATTGATAAGATACTCACATCTCACATTTAAAATACCAAAGGTATACTATACAAGAGTACTTTACAATGCAACATGCAAATTACATCATGAAATGTTTGTATAAATATTAATAAGTATAAAAACATTAATGACATAAAGTGGTATATATGTTTTACAGTTCACTCACCAGTTTAACACAGTCAACAAAATTCTAGTTTATTCAGCTACTTCTGCTTATAAAGCCACATTCATGTCTCTTCCTATATCTAATAGGTTTGATGTTTTATAGTCTCCCATTAATTCACTAATTTCACAATGTTGTTGGTCTTTTTCTTGACCCTCTCCATCTCCCAACATCAGTATATGGTTAAAGCTCAAGGTATTCCTGATTCTTCTAGTCAGCTCCTGAGATGTTTACTGTCACTCAAGCACTTTCCTTTGGAAAAATGGAAACGGTTTCACTGGCAAAGCCTCCACAATAGCTTGATTACTATCAGTAGAAGAAGGAGTAGAGTCCTCTTCTGCTTGCTAGCTGTTAGCTAAACATTTTCATTTCCTCCTTAGCCAGTTTTGCATCCAAAAATATCTTTGATCCTCCAGATAAAAAAATTCTGAAGAAATCTGGATAAAGCAGCTTGACTCTCACACCTGATTATCAATGTTCTCTGTTTACTAGGATAAACTTGTTTCTCTTCTGCCTGGTGTACAGTGAATAATAATTTTCCACAAGCACTTTGCTGTTTGTAACACTTTTCCCTTCTTCCACAGTTTTTTCAGGAGTAATTCATTCTGCTGGCATGATTACATCTTTACTAATAAAGGTTTTGACTGCTTTCTCATAGGTTCATAGGTGTGTACTAGGCTAATGGCCCTGGAACCTTTACACGCCTAGCCCATAGAAGTACCCTGGCATCATGCTGCCCGATGTTAGATCTCAGTGCTTCTATCAAGTAGAGCCACTGGAGTGATCCCCGGAGTGAACTTTCTATCTCCCATTCACTCATCAAGATTTCTCTTGAAGATGACCAGTGAGGTGCTCTGCTTGACATGTATGGGAAGTTTATTCCAGAGCATGGGCAGTCTCTGGGTTATGAACCTGTCCCTCCAGCATGTTCTGTTGATTGTGGTAATGAGGATGAGGCCTCTGGAGCATGTGGTGTGGAGGGGCTGGGATTTTTTTTTAGATGTAGCATTTCTAACCAGGCTGGGTCAGACATGGCTTTGAAAGTCAAGCAGAGATCGCCTCTTAGTAGACAATATGAGACAGAGAATAGCTAGAGTTTTTTACGTCCATGAAGGACAAGTGTTTAATGCCTAGGATCCTCTTCATGAGGTACTTTTCTGGCCTTTCCAGTGGTTCCAAGTGTCTAGTGAGGTACATGCCAAATGGGGCATCATACTCAATGATTGGTCTAATGAGGGAAGAGTAGAGAGAAATGATGACCTCTTTCTTCCTGGATGCAAAACCCTTGATATGGAGATGTGCTACACAAAAAGACTTTCTGACTACAGTGCCAATATGATAGTCAAAGGAGAGGTTGCTGTCAACCTGTGTCCCTAGATCTCTTATAACACCTTCAGTGTTTGGTGGGCTCCCACTGATGCGGTAATTAGTGGGAACTGAGTTTTTCCCAAAGGGGATGACAACGCATTTTCTGGCATTATGCTTAAGTCCATGCTTTTGACACCAGTCATTGGTCTCAGTGCGGCCCTTCTGCAGGATGTCTGCATCACTTGGGGAGTTAATAATGGATCCCAGTTTGCAGACGTCAGCAAACTTGGTCAACCAGAGTCCCTCCATGTTGGCCTGGACTTCTGAGAAATAGATGCCAAAAAGGAGAGGACCCAGGACAGAACCCTGTGGGACACCACTCATGACTGGTCGGCAGTCTTACTTGGAGTCTGCTACTTTCACACTGTGGGTTCTACCTGTCCACCTAGTGATATAGGGGTTGATGCCTAGTTTGGTGAGTTTATCAATGATTCCTGAGTGAGGAATTGTATCAAAGGCCTTGGTCAGATTGAGGTAGGCTGTATGAATTGCATTACCATCATCCACAGCTCTGGTGACTGTCTCAAAGAAGTCATCCAGGTTGAGCAGGAAAGATCTACCTTTCACAAACCAAATTGCATGGGATCTAGAGTTTGGAGATTCCCTATATCCTTGTTAATTAGGTCTGTGATGATGCACTCCATATCCTTACATATCAGACTCATCAGGCTAATGGGACGATAATTCCCAGGGTCTGTAGTCGCTCCCCCTTTATAGAGAGGAAAGACTGTAGCAGTGCACCATTTGGTAGGGAAAGAGCCTGAGGTGAGGATAAGAGTAAACAGGGCACACAGATGTGGTGCCAGTTCACTTTGTAGTTCATGTAGAACACAGCCAGGGATATTGTCGGGTCCCATGGAAGTTGTATTCTTGGCCTTGGACAATGCAGCTTTAACCTGTACTGCAGTGATGCTGGGTGCCCTGGCATTCTTCCAGCATTGTGATTGGTCCTGTGGGGGAGGGGTAAAGTTGGTACTGAATCTGTCGGTCAGTATGTTGGCAATATCTGTTATCACAGTATAGGAGGTACCATTGTGCAGTAACTCGGAGCAAATCTGGGTATTGCCATGGAGATTCTTGATATAACTATAGAAGGCTTTGTGGTTGTTTTTAGTGTCTGCTGCAATTCTGCCTTCATAGCTAGCTTTAGAGGTTTTGATGAGGGATCTCAACTTTTTGTTGAGGCTAATAAGGGAGTTTTTCCAGTCTTTGGACTTCACCTTTTTCTGCAGCAGTTTCTTCCTTCTGTTGTAGAGTTTATTAATGGCAGGCGACCACCAGATTGGCTTCCTTTTTTTGGAGAAGAGCGTCTTAGTTCTGTTGGGTATGGCTAGTTCCATGCATTTATGTACATGTTCGTACAGTGCATTGGTGTATGATTCGGCAGTCATGCATCCATTTCTATTGGCATGGGTGCCATGAAGTTAGCCACCTCTGTTTTTAGGAGCCCAAAGTCAGCTTTGGAGAAGTTTTTCATGGTGGTTACCTTTGCGGGGGGTGTGGGTGAGATGTGGATTTCCATGGTGATTAGTTTGTGGTCGGATCTAACCAGGGAGGAATTGACTAATGGTGTAGAGCAATGTTTGCCCATGTTAGTAATAACCATGTCAAGGATATTGCTTCCTCTAGTGGGGGTATGAATGGGCTGGTCCAGGGCATTGGAACTGATGAAGTCCAAGAAGAGTTGGGCCAGTGTATTGGTGCATTAGTAGTTTTCCCAGTTGATGGAGAGGTAGTTGAAGTCACCTAGTATGAGAGTGTTGGGTTGGACCCTAATAGTTTTCAGGGTGCTTAGGAACGTGGAGTGAGAGTCTTGGGACATGGTTGGGGACCTATAGCAGGCCATGACCTGAATCGCCATCTTACCCAATGTTAGTTGTACCTGAAGTATCTCAGATGCATTATGCTGGGCTACTAGTCTGGAGGTGTGCATATCCTTTTTGAATATGGAGACACCACCGCCTTTGGAGCTTCGGTCCATGTTCTGAACAGCATTTTGCTGAATAGCTGAAAGATTATTCCCAGAGTTTTTTTTTTTTCTTGTCCTTTACAGTTTGACTTTCTCCATATTTCTTTGCTGGCATCCAAATGGTGTACTTACTAACCAGTAATTGAATTCCACCCAAACTGGTAGTCTTTACTAGCCTCCTTTTCTCAATTTCAATTTTCACAATGGGAAATCTCTAACCTATCTGTTCCTCAATGTGCAGTCACAGTGCCGTATTAACACATGGGCACACTGGGCAGTTGCCTGGGGACACCACGAGCATAGGGGCCCCATGCTAATCTATGTATATTGTGACTTGTTGTCAATAATTAAATACTACACTATACTAAATTATAAATATTTGAAGAATTATGAAACTTACAATTATAAATATTGTACAATAGAGCGTCAATCATTAGAAACATCAGTTATCTGAACAAAGCAGCAGCCTTCCTAAACATTGCATCTGTACATGCGTCACCTGTTCTTCCTACAGTGCAGAATTTAACGTTCTGTTCATTGCTGTCTTGCTGCTTCAACAGTTCCACTTCAACAAGTAAGTGCCACCTGGATTTTGTGTGTGTGTGCGTGTGTGTGTGTGTGTGTGTGTGTGTGTGTGTGTGTGTGTGTGTGTGTGTGTGCGTGTGTGCGTGTGTGCGTGTGTGTGTGTGTATGTATAAAAATGCCCCATTTTAATTTTTAATCCTGTTAGTGGTTGTGTAGGTATGGCCCCAGTACACTGCTTTGCCAGGGGTACAATAATACTGTTAAGATGGCCCTGTGCTGCCATCTTGGAAGTCCCTATGGTCATGCTAGGTTCTGAGAATATAAGTGAGTTGAAGTTCCTTACCCTGCCACTGTTCTACAATCTTGATGTAACTACAAAACTGTACAAAATGCTTCCCACACCACTCAAATAACCACAAAAGGGAAAAAATACACAACTGCACACCTTCAAACAAACATTTCTGACACAAATAAAAAAAAACACAAAAGTGAAAATATTTTACAGAAAACAAATAGATGAACTGTATCACTGCATTCCTTTTCCAACTAAAGTGAAAAATCAACAGTGAAATCTATTATACATGCATAGATACATATAATAACTATATTAGTATATCAGCAAAGGTTTACAAAAAACAGCAAATGCCATTTCAGTGAATATAAAATTCCAAATGGACACACAAAAAAATGAAGCAAAACATATTGCAAAATACAACCCCTCTAAAACATAATAAAGCATAAAAAGGTGTGTGTGTTTTTTTTTTTTTTTTTTGCAAGGAGCAAACCTCCTTACTCCCAGACTTAAACATACCAACTCCACTAGATATCCCCCTGCAGGCAGGAATCACTGCTACTGCATGCTAGAAAACTGCACAAGCCATGATTTTCAGCACTACATCCACTCTACCTCTACCAGCACATAGCTCATCACACACAATCACTTAGCTCAAACCAGTAAACCACAATATTCCAGTTACATAAATATTCCACTACATTACATTTGATAAATATTTTTTTCAGAATAATATTCATTCAGCACCAGTGAAGGTGGCACAGTGCCACAGTGGATAGCATTATCACCTCCCAGCAAGAAGTTTCCCGGTTCGATTCTCTGCTGGAGTGCCTTTTGTGTAGAGTTTGCATGTCTTCCCTGTTTTTGTGTGGGTTTCCTCTGGGTGCTCTGGTTTCCTCCCACATTCCAGAGATATGCAGTAGGTTAATTGGACACACTAAAATGGCCATTGGTATAAGTGTGCATGTGAGTATGGTGTGGAAGAACTATTGTGGCAGAGCTAGCCACCCAGCGGTGTAAACCTTGGCTCTGGATGATTGTCACTGTTGAAGTGACACCCTGATCCCATGTGCAAAAATGGGAAAAAGGGGTTCTGGATGGATGGATGGAATTAATACATCAGTGTAAACAAGTCATCATTGAATGCTTGACATTTTGAAAATGCTCCATACCTCTCAACTGTACAGATTATTGCAGAATGTCCAGATTTCTGCCTTATACTTTTGGTCTGTTCCTCATAAAATTTGTGATTATCTGGCAAATCATTGGAGGCTGAAGTCACTAAATAATAACAGATATTTGTGTTTCATACTTCATATCCTTCAGAAAATACATAATGATAAAAACAACTATCTAAGTTTATAGGAACAATATTTAAAATCTGTCCCTATTTTTGGGCCTTTGTGGCCCCACTATTTTTGGCTTTGTCCAGATTTCTTGCTCTTGGAGGCTGACAAGTATGCTGTGCCCATATTTATATAGACACATAGATATATTTATTTACATCTCTGTGTGTGTGTGTGTGTGTGTGTGTGTGTGTGTGTGTGTGTGTGTGTGTGTGTGTGTGTGTGTGTGTGTGTGTTGTTTGTATTGTAGAAGGTGTAACACACTGGAAACAATTTCTTTAGTTTAAATGCATCTTATTTACAGTGAAATGTAAAAATCAAAGCTCAGTTCCAACCAAAATACAAAATAAGTATGGCTTTGGTTAACAAAAGTCTAGTCAAATTACATCTCAACTCTTTTTTCCCCAGCACATTTCTTAAGCTTCTCAATGAAACACAGTAACACTTCATAAACTTGATATTACACTTTACGCAGACTAAAGACTCAAAGGAAAATAAATAATAAACAAGCCTTAAAAACTGAAATTCTTATATTTTAGGAAGTCTCAGGATCTTTGCCATACCTGTTCTGCCTCTGCCACATAAACTCATCCAGATAAGAAGGCGCCATCTGCACTTGGGTCCAAGTAATTGCCATGGAGCACTCTTTTTTTATTTGAGACCAGACCAGTATGCATCAGTAGCTTTAGTGTTTGGTGCTGTTACAGCAGGATGAAGTTTTGTGAATGATTTACTGTAAGCTGCAGGTAATTTAGCACCTGAAGGTAAGGAATTCCCCTATACATTAGCCACTCATCCATAATGATAGTAGTTCCAGGTAGCACACAATTTTTAATTACCAGCAGGAGTGTCTGGGCATTACGTTGTGGCATAAATGTAATGTAGCTGTTGTTTGGTGATGCAGTCCTATATGCCTAGCAACCGCCTGTCAGACAGTCCAGCATCTCCTTCTACTTGGCTTTCACCAGGAAGATTCATTTACCTGAACTACTTTGCTTGGTCCTTCTAACTGGACTAGATCCTACAGCACTTTCCAGCTGTAATATCTCTTGAGGAACTGGTGCAGCACTTAGGGATGTGTGACAAGCACAACAACTGTGCTGTCTATATAACTGAAAAAGTCGAGTGGCTGTTATCAACATTGACAGATGGATAAGACGCTGCTTGGACGTAACTATCACAAAAGAATTCCTGTATTTTGTGTGGTGTGCTTTTCGGACACACTGCTGTGCTGCAGAGGCACGATTAGTTCATAGTTGCATCTCAAATGACATTTAGGACAGACCCTGGCAGCATAGGTTCATAGGTGCGTACTAGGCCAATGGCCCTGGAGCCTTTACAAGCCTAGCCCATAGAAGTGCCCTGGCATCATGCCACCATTAGTTCCTGGTGCCTCTATCAAGTAGAGCCACTGGAATGATCCCCAGGGTGAACTTTCTATTTTCCCATCCACTCATCAAGATTTCTCTTGAAAAGGGCCAGTGAGGTGCTCTGCTTGACATGTATGGAAAGTCTATTCCAGAACATGGGCAGTCTCTGGGTTATGAACCTGTCCCTCCAGCATGTTCTGTTGATTGTGGTAATGAGGTTGAGGTCCCTGGAGCATCGGGTGCAGAGGGATTGGGATTTCTTTAGGTGTAACATTTCTAACTGGGCTGGGTCAGACACAGCTTTGTAAGTCAAGCAGAGATCACCTCTTAATAGACGATAAGAGACAGAGAAAAGCTGGGGTTTTTTGAGCCTGTCGATGTAGGGCATGTGTTCAAGGCCTAGGATCCTCTTTGTGAGGTACTTTTGTGCCCCTTTCAGCTGTTGCAGGTGTTTAGTAAGGTACATGCCAAATGGGGCATTATAATCGATGACTGGTCTAATGAGGGAAGAGTAGAGAGATGATGACCTCTTTCTTCCTGGATGCAAAACCCTTGGTAATGAGATGTGCCACACAGAAGGACTTTCTGACCACAGTGGCAATGTGGTAGTCGAAGGAGAAGTTGCTGTCAGCCTGTGTCCCCAGATCTCTTATAATGCCTTCAGTGTTCGGTGGGCTACCATCAATGTGGTAATTAGTGGGAACTGAGTTTTTCCCAAGGGGAATGACGATACATTTTTTGGCATTAAGCTTAAGGCCATGGTTTCAACACCACTTGTTGGTCTCAGTGAGGCCTTTCTGAAGGATGTCTGCATCACTTGGGGAGTTAATAATGGCTCCCAGCTTGCAATCGTCAGTGAACTTGGTCAGCCAGAGGTCCTCCATGTTGGCCTGGACTACTAAGAAGTAGATGCCAAACAGGAGAGGACCCAGGACCGATCCCTGTGGGACACCACTTGTGACTGGTCGGCGATCTGACTTGGAGTCTGCTACTTTCACACTGTGGGTTCTACCTGTGAGCCAATTTGCAACGCATCTAGTGATATAGGGGTTGATGCCTAGTTTGGTGAGTCTATCAATAATTCCTGAGTGGGGAATGGTATCAAAGGCCTTGGCCAGATCAAGGTAGGCTGTATGAACTGCCTTGCCCTCATCCACAGCTCTGGTGACTGACTCGAAGAAGTCAACCATGTTGAGCAGGCATGATCTACCCTTCACAACACCAAACTGATCGGGATCCAGAGTTTGGAGATTCCCTATATCCTTGTTAATTAGGTCCATGATGATGCACTCCAAAGCCTTACATATCAGACTCATCAGGCTAATGGGGCGATAATTCCCAGGATCTGTAGTCGCTCCCCCTTTATGGAGAGGGATGACTGTAGTAGAGCGCTATTCTGTAGGGCACTGCTATAGTTATCCCTCTGCAGTAAGAATGTTCTTACTCTGCAGAAATTCAATCTGCCAATCCCCTTTAGTGTCTTCTCTCATCTGCTCCATTCTCGATCTGGTTCTCACTAACATGTCAAACAGATGCACTGCCGCAACTGTTGGACCCTCATTAGTTAAAATGGACCACACATATGTCACATTCGAGCTGGCACTAACACCAGAACTCACAAAGGGTGAAATCAGACTAAAAAACTTCATCAAGGCAAACCATACCCTCCTAAGTGAAGGTATAAATGCTTTCCAAGCCCCAACCCAAGCTGGAAGTTACACTGAAGCTTACACTAAAGCCCAGTACAATTACTTGCTTGCATAAGTATATAAACTCAGCCATACCAGAAAAAAATCAAAGCCAGAGTCCCAAGTAAAAACAAGCTGAAATAGTAGAAATCCAGAATCAACAAACTTCATAGTAAATGTAGAAAGTTGCTGTCCAAGAAAACAAAGGCAAGGCTCCAAAAATGGAAATGCACCCTCCCCAGCTTCAACAGGCAAATAAGACAACTTGTCAAATCCTCCAATGGCCCCTTTGAGAGAAACTTAGCAAGTATAGCCAAGGATAACCAGAAGGCCTTTTACAGCTACAGACATACTCTAAAGGGTAAGACCCAAGCATGTGCAGAGCTCGTGGCCAAGGGTATCACACACACTGAACCCACAGAGATAGCAAAACGTACTAGTGGATAGGTGCAAACATTTCTCTCCCTTATCCCCTCCTAACTTACAAAAAACATTCCACCAAACTCCCCCCACCACCCTACATATCTGAAGAGCAGGTCATCAAAGCTTTGTCCAAGGCAAAAAACACAGCTTCTATGGGACCAGACAACATCCCAAGCTGTCTTCTAAATGATCTAAAACATGAACTAGCATCACCACTAAGTACCGTTTTCAATCATAGTTTAACCACAGGCTTTGTTCCTGTGGAATGGTGAACAGCAACAGTTATTCCCCTCCATAAACACGGCCTAGCAACAGACATGGGGAATTACAGACTCATAAGCCTGCCAGCCTCATCTTTAAGGCCATGGAATGTATCATTATGGACCTCATAAATAAAGATATGTGACCTCCAAACCCTGGATCCTACCCAATTCAGCTTTGTAAAGGGCAGAGCCTGTCTGTTAAATCTGGTGGAATTCTCTGAAAATGTGACCAAGGCCACTGACAAGGGCAAATCTGTGTACACAGCATACCTCTACCTGGCAAAGACGTTTGGCAAAATCCCACATTCAGGCATTACTGATAAACTTAGAACCAACAGGGATGTCTATAGGGTGTACCAACCTCAGAAGACATGATCCAAATAAAAAAACTTTTAATAACAGTTAATAAACCAATAAAACAGTATACAACAGGTGCAAAAAAGGGTAAACGCTTTTTCATTTTAAAATAGTTAAAATGGAACAAGTGGTAAAAAATCCTAGAGGTGGACCCTGGCATATCTACCTTGAGAAAAGAGAATTATATTGGCAACTGTCCTTAAACACAGATCACTGGCCAAGTTTACATGAAAGTACTTCTTTTTTTAAGTATTTTTAAAATTAAAAGCCTTATGCTGATAATTTTAGTTAACTTATTTTATGTAGGGGTTATCATATCACTCTAAAGGCTCAAAGACTTTAAATTGGATCATGTGATCAGTTGAGTGAAGTATTTAAATTTAACCAACTGGAATCTGCTTTATCTGAAGAAGTCTTGGAATATTACCAGGACGAAAGCACTTATCCTTTTTTGTACTTGTTGTATACTGTTTTTATTGTTTTATTAACTGTTATTATTTTTTTTTATTTGGATTCGTGCCTGTTGGTTCTTAGTTTGTTTACTGGCTTATGTTTTATCTAGTTTGTTGTTTTTTGCCAGCATGTCTATGGAAGGGCAAGCTTCCTTACAACCAGTATTCCCGGAAGGGGCGCTACAGAGCTCCGACAGACTGTTGGCAATCTTACCCTGCTCATACAACAATTATCTCAAAAGGTGGACAATATTTCTTCTATTTTACCTACCCTCCAGCCACTAGAGCCCCCGTTTATTTCTCAATTTGGGAATGCTACCAACTTGTGTATCCCCAGGAGCGGAGTGCTACTTTGTTATCTGAGCCTTCTCGAGCAGTTAATGCTTCAAGCAATGTTAATGGTTTGAGTAAGAACATTCCAGTGTTGTCAGACTGGATTTCGAAAGGTACCAATTTACTCTCTACTACCACCCCTGCACCTGATAATATTCTCAATAAACTGGACGAGCTTGATTATAAACTTTGAAAATTAAAGAAACTACAAGTTGAGAATGGGCACTTTATTGAAGCTATAAAGGTTAAGCAAGTTCCTAAAGGCCTCCGAATGTGGAGGTATACAACCAGTCTTTTGAAGGACTCTCCACTGCATCACAACCTGTTGGACATGTTTAATCACCATGGGTGCGAATATATGGAGTTATTAGTGAAACATAATCAAAAACTTATTGAACAACTTTCTACTGAGACATAACCAACTTGAGCTGTTAATTAGACAGGACATAGATTATCTTTGATACCATTTTGATCTTGCTAGAAGTTTTTCGAGCATAGACTTCCAGGTTGAGAAAACTGACAAAGGTAAAAAAATTGGAAGGAGACCGCATCACATACCAGGAAGGATCAGCTTACCCAGATTCTCCTCCATCACAAACATGGGGGAATAAATGGTTCCCCTCATTTTTCCAAAACAGGAATTATGCTACCATGGAAAATCAAATAAATAATAATGGAATATATCAGGATATCGCCGTGACTGATGATCACATGGAACATGGTTATCACACTAACCCCACAGATTTTCCCATACCAAGATGTTCAGATTAAAAGAAAAGCAGGAACAGAACCAATGAAGGGAGAGCAGGGGTGTCAAGCCCACACCAGAACCAATCACGGGCCAGCACAGGGTATCCTCCCATGAGGCAACATCAATGGAGGAAAGGAGAACGGGCACACCCCTCTCTTTCTTAACTCATTCTAATATAGAGTATGATTCAGTTACTACCAATAATATGGCAGAGGGGATCACAAGGAGATTGTCTTGTTGTAAAATAATTACTAATGTTAATGGAAACTTCAAAATGTATAATTTCAGAGGACACCAGTTTGACTTGATCCTAATCCAAATTTTGGCAAAGGGAATGACTTTTATTCCCTCACGACATGCTAATGTCACCCAGTTACTTATAGACTTAAAATGTTTTGTGAGAAAATTTAATTTTAGTTTACTATTTAATGAACCTACACTACTATCTGATGCATTACGGATCTCTAGCTCTTTTAATCCCCCCCAAACTCCAACTTACAACTTTTTTACCGGATGTGTGAATTAGACATCAGGAAACTGATGGATAAAAATACACCTCTCATAATAGTAACCTCATCAGGACTGAATTCAACAAATTAAAAGATGTAAAATACTCTGGTTTGAGGTTTATGAAACCAGACAAGGAAGGGGTTTGTTTGCAATGACTCATGATGATTACAGCCAACCTATGGACCTTATGCTGGCCGATAGTGTGTATGCTAGTGTATCCCTTAATGTAGTAAATCAAGCATACAGGAGGATTAAGAACCATTTTAATGATTTGTTTATTGAGGGCAGTATTTCAGTTAAGGAATTTAATTACCTAGATGTACCATCACCCTTTATACCTACCTTGTTTGGAATTCCAAAAATACACAAAGGAAATGAAAAATCCACCAATGCGACCTATAGTGAACAGTAGGGGAGCTATTACAAAAGATTGTGCCAAGTTCACTGATTATAAATTGAAAGACACTTTAAAACATGAAGCACAAGTTTGTACGGACTCATGGGACTTTTTAAAAAAGATCAGTGGCATCCAATTTCACAACAATGATGTGCTAGTGATTATTGAAGTCAAAGACCTGTACACTGCAATTCCTCACGATACTGGGCTGACTTGGTTTAGAGAATTTTTGGAAACCAAAAAGACTGATCCATAGGTTCATAGGTGTTTACTAGGCTAATGACAACAAGGGCCTTTTTAAGCCTGGCCATGCATCCCAAATCTTTGACAAATTTTGATACCCTTGATAAATGTAAGCATGGGCCTGGGAGATGAACCATCTACAGGTTACCTGTTTGCATCAGAGGCATAGGTGCCAAACCAGGTATGAATTTCTGGTTTCCCATCCAATTGTCCAAGTTTTTTTAGGCAAGGCTCAAAAGACAAACCCACCACCATAAATAGCACAAGTAACAAAAAACTGAGGGTAATGCTACTCAATACCAGAAGTCTAAACCTCAAGATGCACGCACACGAGGCACTCCTCAGTATGGAGAAAATCGATATATGTGCAGTAACAGAAACCTGGTTTAAGGCTCCAGAGAGCACCCCAGCACTACCAGGCTAAAACTCATACCATACATTTCGGCCACAGAACCCAAACCAAAATACAAAAGGCGGGGGCATATCCATATTCATCAAGGATACCCACACCTCCAGGTTAGTGGCACAGCACGATGCTTCAGAGATCATCCACGTGCAACTAACAATGAGCAAAACTGCAATCCAAATTGTAGCTTGCTACAGATCACTCACTATGTCCCAGGACCCCCATTTCACATTTTTGGAAACAATGGGAAACATAAAGATCCTACCAAAACCCTAATATTGGGTGATTTCAATTACCCAAACATTAACTGGGAGAACTACTCAAGTACTAACTCCCTTGCCCAACTTTTCCTAGAATTTATAAACTCAAACATCCTGGTCAACACTCCCACCAGAGGTGACAACATATTGGACCTGGTCATCACCAACATGGGCGACCAGTGTTCCACATCAGAGGTCAACTCCTCGCTGGTTAGATCTGACCATAAACAAATCACTTTGGATATCCATATTCTGCCCCCACCCCCAGACAAGAATGCCACGTGAAAAAATTTTCAAAAGCAAACTTCACGTTACTCAGGACCGAGGTGGAAAGTTTCAAAGCCGTGATGCTGAAGGATAACACTGTCCCAGCTGCAAAATCCTTTACTAATGCATTCTATGGACAATACAAGAATGCATGGATCATGCCATCCCAAGCAAATCCAAGACTCACTTCTCCAAGAAAAGGAAACCAGTCTGGTGGACTCCTGCCACAAACAAGATATACAATAGAAGGAGGAAACTAGTACAGAAAAGAGTAAAATCCCAAAGAAGGGAAGACATCCCTGATAAGTATCAGCAAGAAACTATGATCCCTCATAAAATCATCCAAGGCGAGCTTTAAAAGAAAAATTGCTAGGGACTCCAAAGATAACCACAAGGCATTCTTTAGCTATGTCAAGAATCTAAGTGGCAATGCTCAGATCTGCTCGGAGTTAGTGCAGAATGGCACAAAATACACTGAACCGACCGATATCACCAACATCCTATCCTGGCAGACAGGTTCAGCGCAAACTTCACCCCCCTCTCACCCCCAAAAGGGCCCATAACCATACCAGAAGAATATACAGTCCCTGAAATCACAGACACTCAGGTTAAAACAGCCCTCTCCAAAGCCAAAAACACACCATCAATGGGACCGGACGGTGTCCCAGGCTGCGTCCTACACGAGCTCAAAGACGAACTAACCCCTCACCTAAACCCACTGTTCAAACTCTGCTTCTCCACAGGCTATATACCCATAGAGTGGCACACAGCAATGGTTATTCTGCTCCACAAAGGTGGAGCCACAACAGACCCCGGGAACTATCGCCCTATAAGCCTGACTAGCTTGGTCTGCAAAGCTATGGAGCACATCATCATGGAACTCATTAACAGAGACATTGGAAACCTCCAAAAACTGGATCCTACCCAGTTTGGCTTTGTTAAACCTAAAGTCCTAAACCTGGTGGACTTCTTTGAGACAGTTACCAAGGCTATAGACGATGGAAAGTTGGTACACACAGCCTACCTAGACCTCGCTAAGGCCTTCGACACCATTCCCCATTCTGGTATTATAGACAAGCTCACCAGCCTGAACATAAACCCCTATGTCACAAGATGGGTTACCAACTGTCTCATGGACAGAATCCACATGGTGAGAGTTGCGGGAGCTAGGTCCGACTCTAAGCCAGTTACAAGTGGCGTTCCCCAGGGCTCAGTCCTAGGACCCCTTCTGTTCAGCATATACTTCTCAGATGTACAGGCAAGCACAGGAGGACTATGGCTGATCAAGTTCACAGACGACTGCAAACTAGGGGCTATAATTGACTCTCCGGCTGACACAGACATCCTCCAAAAAGGTCTCACTGAGATAGATACCTGGTGTCAAAATCATGGCCTCAAGCTAAATGCCAAAAAATGCATAGTCATCCCCTTTGGAAAAAAACAAAGTACCCACAAACTACCACATAGGTGGTAGTCCCCTAAATACGGAAGATGTAATAAGGGATCTGGGGACCTAAGTAGATAGTAATCTCACTTTTGATAATCACATTGCCAAAGTGGTCAGAAAATCCTTCTAAGTGGCCCACCTAATCACAAAAGGGTTCGCATCCAGATCAAAAGAGGTCATTGTGCCCCCTACACATCACTCATCAGACCCATCTTAGAGTACAATGCCCATTTTGGGATGTACCTTACAAGACACCTGCAACAGATGGAAAGACCACAGAAGTACCTCACCAAGAGGATCAATGGCCTCAAACAGATGCCCTATGCAGCTCGATTGAAGAAACTCCAGTTGTACTCGGTTGCATACCGCCTACTCAGAGGTGATCTCTGCCTGACATACAAGGCCATGTCCAACCCAGAATTGATGGACATGCTCCACCTAAAGAAAACCTTATCCCCTTGAGCCACATGCTCTAGGGATCTAAACCTCACCATAACAATAAATAGGGCTTGCAGGAGGGATAGATTCCTGTCCCAGAGACTTCCCATGCTTTGGAACAAGATCCCAATCTACATTAGGCAGAGCTCCTCACTAACAGTCTTCAAAAGAAACCTTGACAAGTGGATGGGAAACAGAAAGTTTACCTCGGGGATCACTTCAGTGGCTCTGCTGGACAGAGGCACTGGAACTAATCTAAGGGGGCGGTGAAAGCCAACACATTCTGGCTAGGTTTATAAATGCCTTCGGGCAGATAGCCTAGTACCCCCCTATAAACCTATGAACCTAAGTTGCACTTGAATTGGATTAGGGGGGAACTCTGCTTCACGTGGATGGGGAGCCTGTTCCATAGACGGGGTAGTCTCTGGGATACATACCTATCTCTCCAGTAGGTCCTATTTATATCACAGGCAAGGTTGAAGTCTTTAGAACTGGTAATTCTGGTACTGTTTGTTTTATGGATATGCAGGAGATCCATCAGAGTGGGGTGTGAGAATGCCCTGTATGCCAGGCATAGATCTCCCCTCAAAATTCTGTAGGAGACAGAAAACATGAATAGGCCCTTGAAGCAGTTTGCATAGGACATATTACTTATGCCCTTTATACATTTAGTGCAGGACCTCTGTGGACGTTCCAGTTGCTGAATACAGCAGGTCTTGTTAACCTTTTGGAACTTTTACTTGAGTTAGTTCTTGTTAACAATTTTATTTTATTCAAAGGAAAATACTGCCACCAGAGAAAAGGTATCGCGATGGGGAAGAACTGTAGATCCGTTTATGCTAACATCAACATGGCAAGGTGGAAAAAGGCTTTTGTATTGGAAGGTCCTTTAGTACAATATATCTGACACTATGCGAGATACCTTGATGATTTATTTCTGGTTTGGACTGGTTTGTGTGATGAATTTCAAGCATTCTTCAATTTTATTAACAACAGTACTGACTTCTTAAGATTCACTTTTCAAAAGCACCTCACCAGGATTGCATACTTGGAGGTCCTTCTGGAAAAAGACTTGATTAATGGTTGCTAGTTCTCCAAGATACATCATAAATCCATGTATTCTAATTCTTTTTTACATTTTTCTAGTGTCCATCCCTTTACACAGAAAAGCTCTGTTGTTATGGGACAGTTTGTCAGGCCAGTAAGGATGATTTCTTATGACCAGGACTTTTTGGAGGAATGCACCCTGCTGGAGACAATGTTTATAAGAAGGGATATCCATCTACAGTGGTTAGTGAGTTAAAGAATGAAGTTACTTTAAAAAGGAACAGGAAGTTTTACGTTCCCCTGTTGGACAGGAGCATCCACTTTAACAACATTACTCTTGACGCCCATTCTATCACGGACTCTGGGATATACACACATTTTTTTCATCAATAATTTTAACTTGGACAGTAAGATGGTAAGTTGAGTACTTAATAAAAAATGGTCATTATAGGTTCATAGGTTCATAGGTAGGTACTAGGCTATATGCCCGAGGGCATTTACAAGCCTAGCCAGAGTGTGTCGGCTTTCGCCATCCCATGATTAATTAACTGATCCTCTGTCAAGCAGAGCCAATGAATTGATCCCAGTGGTGTATTTTCTGTTACTCATCCACTCCTCAAGGTTTCTCTTGAAGAGTGTTAGTGAGGGGCTCTGCCTGATGTAATTTGGAATTCTGTTCCAAAGCATGGGGAGTCTCTGTGGCAGGAATCTATCCCCTCCAGCATGTTCTATTTATTGTTGTGGCAAGGTTTAGCACAATAAAGCGCGTAGCTCACAGTGACTTGGATTTCCTTAGGTGGAGCATGTCCATCAATTCTGAGTTGGTCATGGCTTTGTAAGTCAGGCAGAGATCACCTCTGAGTAAGTGATATGCCACTGAGTACAGCCAGAGTTTTTTCAGTCGAGCTGAATAGGACATATGTTTGAGACCAGTAATCCTCTTGGTGATGTACTTTTGTGGCCTTTCCAGCTGTTGGAAGTGTCTTGTGAGGTACATCCCAAATGGGGCATTGTACTCTATGATGGGTCTAATGAGTAATGAGTAGAGGGGCACTATAACCTCTTTATTTCTAGATGCGGAGACTTTAGTAATTAGATGGGCCACATAGAAGGATTTCCTAACTACTTTGGCAATATGTTTGTCAAAGGAGAGATTACTATCTACCTGGGTCCCCAGATCTCTTATTACCTCTTCTGTATTAAGGGGGCTGCCACCCATGTGGTAATTCGTGGGTGTTTTGTTTTTCCCAAACGGGATGACTATGCATTTTTTGGCATTTAGCTTGAGGCTATGACTTTGACACCAGGTGTCCGCCTCAGTAAGGGCCTTTTGGAGAATGTCCATGTCAGCCGGAGAGTCAATTATGGCTCCCAGTTTGCAGTCATCAGCGAACCTGGTTAGCCATAGTCTTCCTGTGTTTGCCTGTACTTCTGAGAAGTATATGCCGAACAGTAGGGGACCCAGGACCGAGCCTTGTGGGACACCACTTGTGACTGGTTTAGAGTCGGACCTGGAGCCCGCTATTCTTACCGTGTGAGTTCTGTCTGTAAGCCAGTTGGCAACCCATCTCGTGATGTACGGGTTTATGTTCCGGCTGGTGAGTTTTTCATTAATACCCGAGTGGGGAATGGTGTAGAAAGCCTTGACGAGGTCAAGGTAGGCTGTGTGAACCACCTTTCCCTCGTCTGTGGCCTTGGTGACTGTCTCGAAGAAGTCAACCAGGTTTAGTAGGCATGATCTGCCCTTAACAAAGCCAAATTGGGTCGGGTCAAGTGTTTGGAGGTTCTTTGTTAATGAGTTCCATGATGATGCTGTCCATAGCCTTGCAGACCAGGCTAGTCAGGCTTATGTGGCGATAGTTACCAGGGTCAGTTGTGGCCCCTCCTTTGTGGAGAGGAATAACTGTTGCTGTGCACCATTCTATGGGCACGTAGCATGTGGAGAGGCTGAGGTTGAACAGCGTGTTTTGGAGGGGGGTTAGTTCATTCTGTAGTTCGTGCAAGACGCAGCCTGGGACACCATCTGGTCCCATTGACGCTGTGTTTTGGCTTTTGAAAGGGCTGTTTTCATCTGTGTGTCTGTGATTTTTGGGACACTACACTTTTCCGGTATTGTTGTGGGCCCTTTTGGAGGTGAGAGGGGGGTGGAAGTTTGCACTGAATCTATCTGCCAGGATGTTGGCAATATCAGTAGGTTCAGTATATTTTGTGCTGTTTTGCACTAGTTCAGTGCATATCTGTGAGTTGCCACTTAGATTCTTAACAAAGCTAAAGAATGCTTTGTGGTTATCTTTTGAATCTTTGGCTATTTTTCTTTCGAAGTTAGCCTTGGATGATTTCATGAGGGACCTCAGTTTCTTACTGATACTGATCAGGGATGTCTTTCTTTCTTGGGATTTGCTTTTTTTCTAGTTCCTCCTTCTATTGTATAGCCTGTTTATTGCAGGGGTCCACCAAACTGGTTTCCTTTTCTTAGAGGAGCGAGTCTTGGTTTTGCTAGGGATGGCACGATCCATGCATCCTTGTAGGTGCTCATAGAGTGCATTTGTAAGGGATTCTGCATCTTGGGCAGCGTTATCCTTTAGCGTAGGGGCTGTGAAACTTACCACCTCTGTCTTACGTAAGGTGAAATGTGCTTTAGAAAAGTTTTTTACTGTGGTTTCCTTAGTTGGGGGTGGCGGTGGGTGTGGACATCCAGAGTGATTAGTTTATGGTCTGATCTAACCAGTGATGAGTTGACCTTCGGTGTGGAACACCTGTCGCCCATGTTGGTGATGACCAGGTCCAACATGTTTTCACCTCTGGTAGAGGAGTTTACCAGCTGATCCAGGGTGTTTGAGTTGATGAATTCCAGGAAGCGCTGGGCCTGAGAATTTGTACTCGAGTAGTTTTCCCAGTGAATGGTAGGGTAATTGAAATCACCTAATATCAGGGTGTTTGGTAGGACCTTCATGTTTTCCAGTGTCTCCAGAAAGGTGGAGTGGTGGTCCTGCGTCATGGAGGGTGATCTGTAGCAGGCCACAATTTGCATTGCAGATTTGCCCGATGTTAGTTGCACATGGATGATCTCAGAGGTATCATGCTGCGCCACAAACCTGGAGGTGTAGGTATCCTTGATGAATACACCCCCTCCTTTTGTGTTTCAGTCCATGTTCTGTGGCTGAAACTCGTGGTATGAGTTGTAGCTCGGTAGTGCTGGGGTGCTCTCTGGAGCCTTGAACCAGGTTTCAGTTACTGCACAAATGTCAATGTTCTCCATACTAAGGAGTGCTTTGAGTGTGTGCATTTTGGGATTTAAACTCCTGGCGTTGAGTAGCATAACCCTCAGTTTTTTGTTAATTGTGCTGTTTATGGAGGTGGGTTTGACTTTTGAGCCTTGTCTAAAAAAGGCACTATGGGGGCAGCAAGAGCCTTGGCCAGTATTCAAAAGCCTAAGGGTGACAGGTGCAAGCCATGTCTTGTGAAGCAACATGGCTTGTCAAGCATGTCGTCCCAGGCTGACAGGCACTGGATCCCCTTTGAATGACACCAGAAGCTTAGCCAATTGTTGAAATTGATCATTTTTTCTTTATACTGAGGTATCATTCTTGGTGAGGGCAGGATGCTACTCAGTGTCAGGGTCATACCAGCCTGGGCTACATGATCAGAGAGCTCTTCCATGTCTCTTTTCATGTAGTCCAGGGAGGTACGTTTCAGGTCATTCACACCAACATGAACAATGACAGAGTCATATTTGTACTTGTTCTGGAGTAACCTGAGTGCTTGTGTTATGTGGCGGATTCTGCTCCTGACAGGCAGCTAACAGTAACCTTCTGCTTGTCCAGCCTAGTGAGTGGGATGTCAGTGTGCCTTACTATAGAGTCACCTATTACTAGTGTGTTAGGTATGTTATTTCGCCTTAAGGGCTGTGATTGTGTGGCACACTGATTTTATGTTTTATGTGTTGTCTGGTTTGTGACGGGAAGTGCAGGTTGTTTGGGTGTCTGCTTTGGAAGTCTCTGATGTTTTTGCAAGTTTTTATTTAGAGCCTCCGAGTATGATTTTGTGTATTTATGTGCATTTTTTGCCAGTGCTGTTTTAGTAGGTCTGTGTGCAGCTGGAGTTGTGGTGCAAGTGTTAACCTCCTCCTCATGACTGTCTGTTCCAGTCTTGGGTGGAGACAGCTTAGCTTCCAGTTTGGCTGTATAATTGCATCTCTCGCATATGTTAGTGTTTTGTTGTAGGAGGAGAGGGTTGTCTGTGTACATGAGGCAGTTGTAACATTGCCTCAGGATACCCAGATTCACCAGCTGGACTGCAGAGTACACCTGAAGTTGCCCTTTGGTTATGTCTGAATAGTAGGGTAAGCTGCTTAGTCGCTTGGTTGGTGAGGGATGAATAAAGAGCCTTGTCCTGCTGGGCAATCAGTGTCAGGGTATATTAGTGATTGCTATTAGGTCTGAGCAAGTGCTGGGCTGTAAGATGCTTTTTGAGTGCTTAGGTTGAGAGTTAGACTAGTTTCAAGGGAAAAACTGAAGAGGAGACTTAGTGGAGACGGGAATAATTTAACCATAGCTAACCGGCACTGCCTGGTGCGCAAAACCGTGCAAATGCAGTTTTTATAGTAGGGAAATGAAAGAGATATAAATTAGCCCAAAATGACCAATAAACTACTAACTTCTGGGCTGGAACCACTCCTGCAGGGACAGATAGGTTGCTCAAAGCTCCCCTCTCTAACAGGTGAACAGAGAAACTTCCTTCTATCCAAGTAAGGTATGAGCAACTCAGAAACTAGTATCACAGCCCTGAATTCAGCACTAGCCTGAAAACTGGACTATACCAGCTTAGAAAGGTGGGAAACAAGGAATATTTTTGATTTTTTTTTTTTAAAAGATAAGGCAAAAACAGTAAAAAATACATGTAAAACAGCTTTAAATGACTACAAACAATCAGAAAAGGCTATCGCACTTTACTGTATAGCCTACAACAGTTAAACAAATTATTTAAACAAAAAACAACTTTTTAAAAATGCAGGCAGTCAAATAAGTGCAATATGTAAAAAAAAACAAGCTTTTAAATCACAATAAAGACTGGAAAATCTGTGTTTAGGCAGAAAACAGTTAAGTATAGCAAGAAAGTACAGAAAACTGATACTTAATTACTCCAAAGTCTCTTTCCTAAGCTAGAAGGCTTGTATCAGTTTAAAGCTTTCTAGTGCTACCCAGTAGGTTAGTTACAGGAAAGATGGGAAACAAGTGCAGATGAAGGGCTCAGATTTTTACCACATATTTTCAGAAAAACCTAAAGTTGTCTTTAGGAAAGAAAAGAACCTTAAGAGTATTTTAGAAGCAGCCCCCAATGTTAATGTAAAGCACAATGACTTTAAACAAATGCATAAATGTGTCCACTGTAATTTTTGTAAATGGATCCATACAGGACACTGTTTTACAATAAAAGACAAAGTCAATTCAGTTAAG
Source organism: Protopterus annectens (assembly GCF_019279795.1). Lineage (NCBI taxonomy): Eukaryota > Metazoa > Chordata > Ceratodontiformes > Protopteridae > Protopterus > Protopterus annectens. The sequence goes on from NC_056732.1 coordinate 1,478,079,266, forward strand.
GGTAAATTTGATTGCTGCAGCAAGGGAATTGTTGCTGTTGTGCTGTTTCAACAATGCTGCTGATTCTATAGTGTTAAGACCAAGCAGATATAAAAAGAAAGGCTGTACAAACATTTATATGACATCCATTTTAAAAAATCTACTAATTCTTTGGCAAAACAAGTTAATGACTTTAATGATCACTCTTTTCAGTTGTAATGGAACAAGTGGTAAAATATCATAGGGGTGGACATTGGAATCTCTACCTTGAGAAAAGAGAATTATATTGGCAACTGGCCTTAAACACAGATCACTGGCCAGGTTTAAATGAGAGTACTTCCATTTTAAGTTTTTTAAAATGAAAAGCCTTACGCAGATAATTTTAGTTAACTTTAGTATGTGTAGGGGGTGTCATATCACTTTAAAGGCTCAGAGACATTAACTTGGATCATGTGATCAGTTGAGTTGGGTATTTAAATTTGACCAACTGGAATTTGCTTTATCTGAAGAAATCTTGGAATATTACCAGGACGAATGCACTTATCCTTTTTTGTACCTGTTGTATACTGTTTTTATTGTTTTATTAACTGTTATTAAACTTTTTTTTTTATTTGGATTAGGTCTTCTGAGGTTGGTACGCCCTACAGACGTGCCTGTTGATTCTTAAATTTGTTTACCGGCTTACATTTTATCTAGATTACTGATAAACTTAGCAAACTGAATATAAACCCCTTCATTGTAAGATGGGTTGCCAACTGGCTCACAAATCAGACACACTCACTATCAAAGTGGGTGACTCCACATCAACCAGCAGACCTGTTACCAGTGAGGTGCCACAGGGGTCAGTGCTGATCCCCCAACTGTTTGGTATATACTTCTCAGATGTTCAGGTCAAAACTAAGTGATTGTGGCTGACCAAGTATGCAGAAGACTGCAAACTAGGTGCATTCATTGAATCCCCAAAGGATGTCATTATACTCCAGGAGGGTCTCATACAGACCAATGACTGGTGTATTAGTCACAGCCTCAAACTGAATGCTAAGAAATGCATCATCATTCCCTTTGGCACAAACAATGTCCCCTCACACTATCAAATCAACAACATTACCCTAAGTACCCATGAAGTGGTAAGGAACCCGAGATCACAAGTGGACTGTGACCTTAACTTTGACCACCATGTGTCTACTGTAGTAAGGAAAGCTTTCTATGTAGCACACTTGATTAGTAAAGGCATCGCCTTGAGAGCAAAAGACGTTATAACATCCCTATACTTGGCACTTATCTGGCACATAACTGGGTATAACCACCCATTTGGTATGTACCTTACTAAGCACCTGCAGCAATTAGAGAGACCTCAGAGGTTTCTAACAAAGATGAAGGGGCTCCTTCATGTGGCTTACACAGACTGACTAAATTCCTTGTCACTATACTCTGTATCATATAGACTTCTTAGGGGAGACTTATGCCTGGCTTACAGAGCAATCCAAGAGTCAAACCTAATGAACTTGCTGCATATCTGTAAATCAAAAAGGACTAGGGCTACCTGTTCCAGGGATGTAAATATGGCCTGCAACTTAAATAAGACATGCTGGAAGAACAAATATATCTCTCAGCAACTGCCGCATCTTTGGAACAGGCTACCAATTAATGTGAAACAGAGCATCTCTATAACATTGTTCAATTGGAACCAGGACGAGTGGATGGAGTACCATGAATTCTTACCGGGGATAGAGCCCACAACCTTCCTGGACATGGGCAGTCATCACTAAATACAGTCTTGGGTACTGACTAGCATTTCTATGTTATTACATTGGGATGAAACGGCTAGGCTTAAAATTAACTCTGAGTCGATAGCCAAGTAATCTCTTATGATCCTGTGTACTCTCTGTCAGTCTTCTCCTGCAATGGTGTATCAATGTACCTTTAACATCCCTATTTATTCTACCTGCCCATGAAAAAAAAAATTATTTTCAGTAACAGCACATTATATATATAAAAGATAATTGCCTTTGGTATGCCACAGATTATTAGCCACCGGTGGTGGTGCTGCGGTAGTGTTGTCGCCTCACAGTAAGACGTTGTCCCGTTCGATTCTCAGCTAGAGCATCTTCTGTGTGGAGGCATATGTGAATGGGGCTTGCCTTCGTTGAAGGTTGTGCATCAGGGCTGGTAACCCGGTACGTAAAAATCCACTGCCAATCATTAGCAGACCGGAGTTCCGCTGTGGCGACCCCTAACCGGGAAAAGCCAAAAGACACAAACAAACCAATAGTCAATATCCTGCTAAAGTAATGCATGATATTTGCAGCTCTTTCCAAAATTCCCAAATGTGACTATTAACCAATACATTTTTGTTATAGTTGTGGCTGTGTGCATATATATATATATATATATATATATATGTATGCGTGTGTGTAGCAAAACACATATATACACGCACACACACAGTATGATTACACACCTCTCAACGATCCCTGATTTTGACTCAAATAGTTTCATAGATAGGTACTATGCTACTGGCCTTAGGGCCTATATAAGCCTAGACAAAAAGGTACCCTGGCTTTCGCCATCCAAGAAAATTATTTTCCTGTGCCCCTGTCGAGCAGAGCCACAGAAGTGATCCCCGGGGTGAATTTCCTATTTCCCATCCAATCATCAAGATTTTTCTTGAAGAGTGCTAATGAGGAGCTCTGTTTGACATAGATAGGTAGTCTGTTCCAGAGTATGGGAAGTCTCTGGGACAGGAATCTATCCCTCCAGCATGTTCTGTTTATTGTGGTGACAAGGTTTAGGTCCCTACAGTGTGTAGCTTGGAGGGATTGGGATTTCTTTAAGTGGAGCATGTCCAACAGCTCTGGGTTTGACATAGCTTTGTATGTTAGGCAGAGATCACCTCTGAGTAGGTGATATGCGACAGAGTAAAGGTGGAGTTTTTTGAGGCGGTCTGCATAGGGCATCTGTTTGAGGCCAGTAATCCACTTTGTGAGGTATTTCTGTGGCCTCTCCAGTTGTTATAGATATCTTGTGAAGTACATACCAAAAGGGGTGCTGTACTCTATAATGGGTCTAATGAGTGATGAGTAGAGGGGAACAATGACCTCTTTTTTTTCTGGATGAGAAACATTTTGTGATGTGATGTGCCACGTAGAAGGATTTCCTGACCACTGTGGTGATGTGATTATCAAAGGAGAGACTACTGTCCACCTGTGTCCCAAGGTCTCTTATCACACTTTCGGTGTTAAGTAGACTACCACCTATGTGATAGTTCATGGGTACAGAGTTTTTACCAAAGAGGATGACAATGCACTTTTTGGCATTGAGCTTCAGGCCATGGCTTTGACACCAGGCATCTGTCTCAGTGAGGCCCTTTTGTAGGATGTCCACATCATTAGGAGTTTCGATTATGGCTCCCAGTTTGCAGTCATCTGCAAACTTCATTAGCCAAAGACCTTCTGTGTTAGCCTGTACTTCAGAGAAGTAGATACCAAACAGGAGAGGACCCAGGACTGGACCCTGTAGTACTCCACTTGTCACTGGTCTGAAGTCGGATTTGGAGTCTGCTACTTTCACAGTGTGGGTTCTGTCCATGAGCCAGTTGGCAACCCATCTTGCGACATAGGGATTTATACCTAGTTTAGTGAGTTTATCTATAATTCCAGAGTGGGGGATGGTGTTGAAAGCATTGGCGAGATCTAGATAGGCTGTGTGAACCACTTTACCCTCATCTATGGCTTTGGTGACTGCTTCAAAGAAGTCTGTCAGGTTTAGGAGACATGATCTGCCTTTTACAAACCCGAACTGGGTGGGGTCCAGAGTTTGGAGATTACCAATGTATTTGTTTATGAGTTCCATGATGATATGTTCCATGACCTTGCAGACCAGGCTCATCAGGCTAACGGGGCGGTAGTTCCCGGGGTCCATCATGGCTCCCACTTTGTGGAGTGGGATAACCATTGCAGTACGCCATTAAGTGGGCACAAAGCCTGAGGTGAGGCTATGATTGAACATGGTACTTAGGTGGGGTGCCAGTTTGTTCTGCAGTTCATGTAGAACGCAGCCTGGGATATCGTCAGGTCCCATGGATGCTGTGTTCTTTGGCTTAGCTCTTTCTTAATCCTCCGAAAGCTGGTAATTTTGGGAGAAAAGGAAGTGAATTACACTTAATAAATAATGACAAACTTTGAATGTTGGCAGTATGACTGGTATAGGGAGAGAGCTAGCTGATATGATGGACCAAAGGAAGGTCAGTATATTGTGCATGCAAGAGACCAGATGGAAGGGGAGCAAGGCTAGGTGTATCGGAGGCCGGTTCAAATTGTTTTATCATGGTGTGGATGGGAGGAGAAATGGCGTAGGCATTATCCTGAAGGAACATTATGCTAAGAGTGTTTTGGAGATGAAAAGAGTGTCAGATATAGTGATGTTTATGAAGCTGGAAATTGATGGTGTAATGATGAATGTTGTTAGTGCATATGCTCCACAAGTTGGGTGTGCAATGGATGAGAAAGAAAAATTTTGGAGTGAGTTGGATGAAGTAGTGATGACTGTACCCAAGGGTGAGAGACTGGTGATTGGAGCAGATTTCAATGGGCATGCTGGTGAAGGGAACAGAGGGGATGAGGAAGTGATGGGTAGGTATGGTGTTAAGCAATGGAATGCAGAAGGTCAGATGGTAGTGGATTTTGCGAAAAGGATGGACATGGCTGTGATGAATATGTATTTTAACAAGAGGGAGGAGCATAGGGTGACATACAGGAGGGGAGGAAGATGTACACAGGTGGAGTATATCTTATGTAGAAGGGCCAATCTGAAGGAGACTGGAGACTGTAACGTGATGGGAGGGGAAAGTGTAGTTAGGCAGCATAGGACGATGGTTTGTAGGATGACATTGGTGATCAAGAAGAGGAGGATGAGTGTGAGGGCAGCACCAAGGATCAAGTGGTGGAAATTGAAAAAGGGTAAATGTGAGGTGATGTTCAGGGAAGAGTTAAGACAGGCACTGGGTGGCAGTGAAGAGTTACTGAATAGCTGGGTAACTACAGCAGAGCTAGTAAGAGAGATGGCTAGAAAGGTGCTTGGTGTGACATCTGGAAAGAGGAAGGAGGACAAGGAGACCTGGTGGTGGAATGAAGTACAGGAGAGTATACAGAGAAAGAGGTTGGTGAAGAAGAAGTGGGATTGTCAGAGAGATGAAGAAAGTAGACAAAAGTATAAGGAAATGAGGTGCATGGCAAAGAGAGAGGTGGCAAAGGCTAAGGTGTATGAAAAGTTGTATAAAAGGTTGGACACTAAGGAGGGAGAAAAGGACCTGTACCGATTGGCTAGATAGAGGGACCGAGCTAGTAAAGATGTGCAGCAGGTAAGGGTGATAAAGGATAATGAGGGAAACATACTCACAAGCGAGGAGAGTGTGTTGAGCAGATGGAAAGAGTACTTTGGGGGGCTGATGAATGAAGAGAATGAGGGAGAGAAGGTTGGATGATATGCAGATAGTGAATCATGAAGTGCAGTGGATTAGCAAGGAGGAAGTAAGGATAGCTATGAAGAGGATGAAGAACGGAAAGGCTGTTGGTCCAGATGACATACCTGTGGAAGCATGGAGGTGTTTAGGTGAAATGGCAGTGGAGTTTTTAACTAGATTGTTTAATGAAATCTTGGAAAGTGAGAGGATGCCTGAGGAATGGAGAAAAAGTGTTTTGGTACCGATTTTTAAGAATAAGGGTGATGTGCAGAGCTGTAGTAACTACAGAGGGATTAAATTGATCAGTCACAGCATGAAGTTATGGGAAAGAGTAGTGGAAGCTAGGTTAAGAAGGGAGGTGATGATTAGTGATCAGCAGTATGGTTTCATGCCAGGAAAGAGCACTACAGATGTGATGTTTGCTCTGACAGTGTTGATGGAGAAGTACAGAGAAGGTCAGAAGGAGTTTCATTATGTCTTTGTGGATTTAGAGAAAGCATATGACAGGGTGCCTAGAGAGGAGTTGTGGTATTGTATGAGAAAGTCGGGAGTGTCAGAGAAGTATGTAAGAATGGTACAGGATATGTACGAGGGTAGTGTGACAGCGGTGAGGTCTACTGTGGGAGTGACGGATGAGTTTAAGGCGGAGGCGGGATTACATCAAGGATCAGCTCTGAGCCCTTTCTTATTTGCAATGGTGATGGACAGGTTGACAGACGAGATCAGACAAGAGTCCCCGTGGACTATGATGTTTGCAGATGACATTGTGATCTGTAGTGAGAGTAGGGAACAGGTGGAGGAAACCCTGGAGAGGTAGAGATATGCTCTAGAGAGAAGAGGAATGAAGGTCAGCAGGACTAAGACAGAATATATGTGTGTGAATTTGAGGGAGGATAGAGGAATGGTGAGGATGCAGGGAGTAGAGGTGGCAAAGGTGGATGAGTTTAAATACTTGGGATCAACAGTTCAGAGTAATGGTGAGTGTGGAAGAGAGGTGAAAAAGAGAGTACAGGCAGGATGGAGTGGGTGGAGAAGAGTGTCAGGAGTGATTTGTGACAGACGAGTACCAGTAAGAGTGAAAGGGAAGGTCTACAAGAGGGTAGTGAGACCAGCTATGTTATATGGGTTGGAGACAGTGGCATTGAAAAAAAGGCAGGAGTCAGAGCTTGACGTGGCAGAGTTGAAGATGTTAACATTTGCACTGGGTGTGACGAGGATGGACAGGATTAAGAATAAGTATATTAGAGGGTTAGCCCAGGTTGGAAGGTTTGGAGACAAAGCCAGAGAGGCAAGATTACGTTGGTTTGGACATGTGATGAGGAGGGATGCAGAGTATATTGGGAAAAAGATGCTAAGGATGAAGCTGCTAGGTAACAGGAAAAGAGGGAGGCCTAAGATAAGGTTTATGGATGTGGTGAGAGAGGACATGCAGGTGGTTGGTGTGGCAGAGCAAGATGCAGAGGACAGGAAGAAATGGAAACAGTTGATCTGCTGCAGCGACCCCTAACGGAGCAGCCGAATGAAGAAGACAATAATTACTGTTCTTCTTCTTTCGGCTTTTTCCCGGTTAGGGGTCACCACAGCGGATCACCTGTCCACTCACGATTGGCAGTGGAGTTTTACAGTGTCGAGTTGCCAGCCCGGCGCCCAACCTTCCACAGAAGGCAGACACACGCACGCACTCATGCCTAGGGCCAATTTAGAGTGTCCAATCCACCTACAGCCATGTCTTTGGGATGTGGGAGGAAACCCACGCAACCACAGGGAGAACATGCAGACTCCACACAGAAGGCATCCCAGCCGAGGATCGAAACGGAGAACCTCTTGCTGTGAGGCGGCAACGCTAACCGCTGCACCACCGCGGCCGCCCAAGACAATAATTATTGTTATAGATTTCTTTTGCTTCAGAAAATGGTTATTCACTTTTCTTATTCTATCAATATTTTAAGTTAATAGTGTTAGCATTTTAAAAGTGTCTCCTCTCGCATTATTTATGGATTTGTCCGGGAGTCATTGCGAGCTATGTGAATGATTAGTCATACCTTTCAAGTGTATTTCATTGTGAGGAGCGCGCGCCCCTCGTTTCATAAAGTAACACATTCTAACGATCTTGAGAAGTTCCCTAGTTGAAACTAAAATATATGTGTTTGTATTTGTTCATTTTGCCCGTTTGGAGAGAAGTCGTGTTCCGTATTTTAGAGACGGGAAGTTTTAGAGTTACGACGATTGATAATGATTACTGCATAACACTACTGCTTTGTTTCACACTTCATAAGCAAGGTAAAGCAAAACTACATAAGTACTTTTTCCAACTCGCCCACTATCAGCAATTAGTTCTGCACGTGTATTGGCACTCAAAAAGAGGCTTTCACGTACTTTGCACACTACAACGTCATCAGCCAAGCAAATATTGCGTTGTCTAGCCCTTATGGTGTTCAGTGGGTGATGATGATGGTAAGTTGAAATGCTATCAACTTGTAAGTCATGCTGTATACCAGTTCTCAACGCTGTTAGAAAGGTGCTGGTAACATTGACATCCAGTGTCTTTCGTCTCTTGTTCGTCATATATTATTCTTGTACAACTGTTTTGAAATGCTCGTCTATATTAGAGATTAATATGAGGTATACCTCAACTTACTGTTTACGGTGTGTGATCTGATCACGTTAAATTTTAAAACGCGTCCATAGGGGGATAAAAAACATACTTTTGTTTCAGGGTTATTTGGATCGCAAAGTATTAGCATTTGTTTGTGCGTTAACGGGACCGATGAGCTGTGGTTATCGTTATCCAGTGGTGTTTGGTTGAAATGGAATGCTACCGTATACTAACATACTTTTTTCAAAAATTGAGAACTTATGTTGAGAAGAAACACACATACTTTTTTTGTAAAGAACACTGTTTTAAAAGGATGTTTATCCATTACATGTCTCTCAACCTTTTACCCCAGAATTAAAAGCAAGGCATTAATTGGAGAAAGTCCCCCAATTAGGGACACTTTTCAAATCTGCTTAATTGATATTGAGCGAAAAACTGCGGAAGAGCTGGAGTAGATTTCTGAGTCAAAATGAGAGCGTTTCAAAACGGTCAGTTGAATCCTTTTAAAAGAAAACGGTAGCTATAGAGAAACTGATATTCGCTACGTTGCGAAGAACACGGGCGATATAGTAAACATTGTTATAGGTTCAAACCCCATTTTTATTTGTATTTTGCTCAATTATTCTGTTCGGTGTGAATGGCCGAGTATAGTACTCTCTGTCATTTCATCTTTGGTAAATACTTGTACTGAGCAAGCAGTCTTTGTGAAGTGTGGCAGTAGTTAATTAAGATAACGCTTAGTTTTACTCGGTGTATATAAAACCGTGAGGTAATTGCTGGCTTTAAATTAAACTAGTATCACAGTCGTTCCGAAGCTTCTCGCCAATTAGCAGGCAGAGCATCTAGTAACCGCATTCTATTTCAGTATGGGCTGAGGGCTGTTATTACTCAAACAAAGATTGGTGTAAGGTTATCACGCCAGTTTAGGCTAATAATTTGAGTCTTTCCATTTTCCCCATTTATTTAAAAACAAAATCACAACGCGTTTGAGCTGCCTCGTCTTTGCTCTGGAGATCGGTTCCTTTCCTGTAACGAAAGAAAGGGAAAAAGCTGTGACTAATATGGCTGTGTTGGATTTTATCCTAGTAACTTCACACTTGGCAGCAAATAGTAACATGGCGTGTTTGAGATCACTTGAGGTTAAGAGCGTGTCATAAAAACAAAATTTAACCCACAACCCCAATTTTGGATGCATATCTCAAGTGTACCTCATTAGGAGGAACGTACCTCATTTGGGGGTCTTAAAAAGTCATCAGTCCATGGTAGCTAGAAATTAATCACAGTAATTCATTAAAGGATGATCTTTGAGTAAAACTAGCATATTTTAACCATCCTATGACCTTCCTAGTTGAAGTTGTTAGTAAGCCATTAGTATGTGTTGTGCATTTTGCCCATTTGTTCCACATTATGAAGGCGAGTGTTCCTCATTTTGGAGATGGAAGGTTGAGAGCTATGTTTGGATGTTTTCCAGATTATTGCCATCTTGTGATGTTTTGTTGCGAGTAACAAATGGTGTGTGTTTTACAAACCGACTTGAAGGTGTACTACACGCACTTTGGACATGCATGACAAGCAGGCACAGATAGAGCGGAAGTGGTTACCCTTGTTTAGTGTACCTTCGCAAATCATTGATTCCGTAGTACCAAGACCAGCCTTTAGTCATCTGGTGCCCTAGGCAAAAGGGCCTTATAGCACACACCCCCACACAGCACCTGGTGCCCCCATCCTGGTCTACGTACACCATCCAGATTACTTGAAAAGTGCCCCTGCTACAATGGTGCCTTAGGCGGCCACCTAGCTGGCTGTGTAGAGTACATATGTGGTTGTATACATACTTAAAGTCCACAAAATGTTTGTAGACTGGATTGGCAGGCATTCTTGACACCTCCAGTAGTTGGAAAGAATAAAGAGCTGATCTTGAGTCCATGGTCAAGATGGAATCCCTGTTGCTTCTCTCTGGAAAAAAAGTGTGGGATGCCCCATGTATATGCTTTTTCAGGGAGGCTGACTGTGTTCTTCATTAAGTGCAGCATGTGCTCCCGTTTCCCTTTTGAAAGTGGGGAACTCATCGCAGTCTGCTCAGAAATATTGCCCTTGCTTTCACTCAACATTGAAAGGATGGATTTAAGAGAACACTACAGTGTCCAGGATGGATTTAAGATTACACTACAGTGTCCGACACTTTAGCGGTGCTGGCTGGATTTCGTCCACTGCTGCAGCCTTTCCACATCTGAATGTTCGATCATTGCAGTAATGTCAACTATCGAAATGACTGCAGTTAGTGTTGGCACTGCTTCTCAAAGGATGTGCTCCCTGAATTCAGCAGTTCCTAGTGTTCCTTCTCTTGTCAAAGACCTTTGTATGCAGTTAAGGAGACCGTTTGGGAGCATAGTTCAATTTCCTAGTTTCAGCACACCCAAGTGACTTGTTGAGAGTTGCACAGTAGGCTTGGAGGATGAGAGAATATAACTTTGGATTACTAAAAGCAGCATATTATGAGTTCGTAGCCTTAACTATTTTTCTTAACTGCTGAGAACAAGCAGGGCATTATCTGGTTTCCTTTACTGAGTTGTTAGAATTCGTAGTTCGTTTGTTGAACGGTTGGTGATGAAGCCAAAATTAATGATGCACAAAGCTTGGAATACCAGACCATCTTTAAATTAGTCTAATTCACCTAGTTAGAATGGGTTTTACATAACTATCGCAGTGCATTTTCTGATGAATAAGATTCCTGAAACTCTTAAAAGTCTGACATTACTTGACAGACTAATGCTCAGCAATTTTCTAGAAGTCAAGAATTGTAGGGGAACAAGGCAAAAAATGAGGCAAAATCGGGGGTGATCTGGTAGTGCAGAGAAAGTTGGATGTCGCAAGTCAGCATCACGACAGATGAGCTCCTTGTTGGAGAGAGCAGATGTACCTTATTTCACTTGATGCATTTTAACCTAATGTAACTTTTTTTATTTACCTTCCTGTTTTGACAGGCAGCTGTGTGTGTTTTTAATGTATTCTGTATTATACATTATAAACAAGTATTTTTATTTATTAGCTTTAGTTTAGTGGGCGTAAATTGCCTTCTTTTCAGTGGAGGTCCAGGAAAAAAACTACCATACGAAATATTAAATAGATAATAAAAATTTAACAAAATCCATACGATATATTAAATGAGAAAAATTTAACAAAGTCTTGATACAAATATCCTAAGTACATGCATATATCTTTCAGCATAGGTTTTGCAGTAATGTAGGTGATTTACTTGCACTAAAAATAGTATTATCTTAGAGTCAGTCGCATGATCATTGTGTAGTTTTGTTATAGTACTGCTTTGGTAGGTATAGTTATTACTGATGCATATTTTTGTTAAATTGAAAATTCTGCAGCTTGTAATTAAGAATTAAAGTTTTCTAACATGATTGCTGTATAGTCTTTAGTCCAATTCACTTAACTGGTTAAATTAAATACATGAATTTTGTACTGTCTTGTCTGTCCACATCAACTTGTGAGATATTGCCATGTGGCGGAACTGACCTATTAACTGTAGCAGTGTCCTCTGAGCCTTTGTCCCCTGAATCTCTTGAATCTTGGTTGCTGCTCATGTGTCTAGACGCACTTAACTCTGTATTTGTCATCTTTCACCTTTTTCTTTCTCAAAGCTGCCTTTCCTTCTTTACATTTGTGATTTGATTTCATGCTCCCAATTAGGTGGTTAGGGCATAGCCCTAACCGCCTACTCAGAAAGAGGGCTAAGTCCCAGCTTGTTGGCAATAGCATTTGTCAAATTTTCAACTGTGTAATTTATCTATCCTTTATTTCTGTTAGTTGTTGTCTTTAATTGTGATTAGTTAGTGTTATGCAGAAGCAGGCAGGTTTCAGCAAGTGTTCCCATTATGGCCAAAAAATCCCACCCCAGGATACCCATAAGCTTTGTGGTGCACCCAGGGCTGGGATATTTAGATCCCTAATGCAGTGTTTTTAGGGGCATTGGTCCACACTACTTTCAAGAGTAGAGGAAAAAAAAATCTCATCTTGGAAGGTCTTTCAGTTCTTTGTTCTGAAAGCAAGGAAGAGTAGAAAGAGGGGAAAAATAATGAAAGATTTTTGATTACAGCGCACCAGAATATTCTCTGTTACTTTGAATCTGTGCAAAAACATGTGGCTGCATCAAGGCCATCCATCACTACTACTACTTTGTCAGAATTCATCTCTTTGGCAGGTTGTATTGACATTTGATTGTCCTCCTCTAAAGCATTCATTAGACCCATCATAGTGTGTAACACACTTTTTTTGGTATGCACCTAACCAGGCATATCCAACAATTGGAACATCGTAGGGTTCCTCACTAAAAGAATACAGGGAGTAAGTAAAATGCCCTCTACAGACTGCCTCAAGGCTCACTTCTTGTATTGTCTCCTACAGGCTGTTGAAGGGGACATCTATGCCTGGCATACAGGGCATTGTCAGACTCCACTCTGGAACTCCTGCATATCTGCAAAATAAACAGCACCATAATTATCCATTCTAAAGGTTTAAACCTTGCCTGTGATATAATTAGGACTTGCTGGAGAGTGGTATGTATCTCAGAGACTACCCTGTTTCTGGAACAGGCTTCGCTGGAGAGTGGTATGTATCTCAGAGACTACCCTGTTTCTGGAACAGGCTTCCCATCCATGTGAAGCAGAGTTCCTCCCTAACCCAATTAAAGTGTAACTTGGACAATTAGATGGGGAATAGGAAATTCATCCCTGGCTTGGCACCCATGTCTAACTATTTACAGGCTTGCCCATGTTCAATCTCCCAGGCCCCTGCTTGTAAATGCTTCCATCTCCCAAGACTCTGCTTACACTCCTCAAGGGTATGAGAACTTGTCAGATATTTGGGATGCATGACTAGGCTTAAAAAGGCCCTTGTGGTAATCAGCCTAGTAAATGCCTATGAATCTATGGAAGATTGATACAGGCTTAGTAGAAGGACCCCGTCCTCAACTTAAGCTGGAAACTAGCTTTATTTGGATGTGTATAAACAAGATCACTTGCACTAGCTTACATGGGGGTTAAAAACAATGTAGTAATTGTTTCAACCTGTGAGTGTGCTTGCTTGTTCTTTCAGCATGTAACACTGTAGGGGTACACAAAAAGTAACTTGTTTTCATTCTTGGTTTAGTGATGCAGGCTGTATTTACAGATGTCTTTGCAGAAGATGCACTTTTGGAGTAAGTGGACGGACACCAATTTGTTGATGTGGGTGTAGCTTACTGGGGGAGGGCAGCAGTCCAGGAGTACAAATTTGAACATCCAGGCTACAACTCTTGTCTTAAGGCAACTCATCAATATGCTTATGAAAGTTCTGGTAATCCGGTTCAAAACTGCTGTCTTGCTTGATTTTTGGAGAGGTATTGTACTATTTTTATTTTTAATTGGTTTTCTGATGTCATCACATTTTGACCAGTGTTACAAGGTGCATAATATCGCAATGCTGCCCAATCCCCTTCTCAAGAAGCCCAAAGCTGTTATGCGTGACCGTCCCAGGTATGACTTGGCAGAAAGGGACAGCAGTAAAGGAGATCTTTCAAAAAAGAGACCTCCAAGAGGTCCTGCAAGACCAGAAAGGCATATTAGTTTTAACCCCCCCCCCCAAAATGATCTGTGCAACACCCCAACATTGGACCAGTAATCAAGTAGTCTCAGTCCTCACCACTAGCACCAGTGGGGGGGGGGTATATTGGAAGGATAACTACAGACACAGTATTTCCAGATGCAGCTCTCTGCATCAACTGCAATTTCCCTTAAGAGCACACAGAGACCACAGTCAGTCTGGGGCTGGTTTCTCCTTTCTCCAGATCCCCAATAAGCTTTCTCGCTGGCACATGTATGGAGTTGAGATCCCAGCTGAGTGGCCAAGCCAAGACCACCATCACTGCGTCCAACCAGTGATTTGTGTCCCTGTCCAAGTAGCTGACACACACACACATTGAGGTTTTACTTGTATACACACACAAACCTGGGAAAGGCTGGCTCAGGTTTACTAGCTATGCCCCTTTCTGCCCAGACTGTAAGGTAGTTATTACTAACACCAACCATGTCCTTATCAGCTACTTTAAGCCCCTTAACAAAGGGTGTCCAATCTTGGTGTGTAATGTTGCTATCAGTACAAATAGTAGTTTGACCAATAACAAGGCTATTAGGAGTGGCCCACAGTGTCACCAAATAAAATGCAAGTACTCTCAGAACTTAAATAGGTCTCATAAATATCAACCACAGTGATGAGTTTAAATGTATTTAGTAGTAAAAGAACAAGAAAATACTCTGCAACTAATCACAGTTACATTAGAGTTCAAAATCACAGGAAATACTTGCAACAGCATTGCAGGACAGTCTAAAAAATGTGGAAAACATCTAACTATACTTCCCTTTATTCCTGACTGACTCGAACATAATTATATGGTTCCCTAGACTGACTTGCAGAAAAACAAGGCAGATGAGGTGAGTGGATGTTCTTGTCAGGTCAAAGACAAAATGCTGTCTCAATTTGTTAAATTAATATTCCAAATATTACTGCTGGGATAGCTTGCAGAATGACATCACTTCTTGTCATTTCAGTCCATCTCCGGTGAAACCCCCCAACTGATGCAGGTGGTAGCAATTAGCATCTACTTGTGAAACTACATAAACAAGGATGTTCTTAGATCTATGGCATATCCTGGAAGTCAGAACAATACACTTCCAAGACAGTCCAAAAAAACTTCTAGTTCTAGACATTGTCAGTTACCACACTGAAAGATAACATTCTTTTATTATGTTGTCATAAAGCAATTTAAATTTCCAGCCATTCATCTGAAGCTAACCTCCTGACTTTGTTTCCAGTATTAAAATGTATCCATCTAAACGGTCAGAATAGTGCAGGTACATTCCTGTTCTGTTCCTGTAGGGGCATGCTGTGGTTACATTTTAGCTCAGTACTTTACAAAATATGTCTTCTGTGCCAGCAGCCTCACACAACATGCAGTTCTAATACACCCATAACACCAGCATCTTACATGAAGCATGCTGACATTCACAAATGACAAATAACCATTTACAAAATTCCAGACAGCTGTGCTGGCAGTATCTCCTTCTGTTATACTTCTGTATAAATCATGTTAATTTTCACAAATGGCATATAATTATTTACATAATTCCAGCGAGCTGGGCTGGCAATATCTCCTTTAAAGATCCCCCCTCCCCCAAGACTCCAGCTAGTTTTTCAAGTGACCCTTGAGAAGTGTTGCTTGTGAGGGGTAAGACTGTTTAGGAATACACTACCCCATTCCCTGTCTTGAGATTTCAGCTCCTTGGCATTGCTGACCCCAGTACAATGCTGCACTGTCCTATCATATGCCTGCGATCCTAGGCTCCACCATAGTAATTTGGGATTTTGCTGGCTGGCTCCCTGTACCCATAGATCCCCTCACTCATTCTGCCTTGTACTGCAAATATTAACCACCTGGACCTCTGTCATGGTAAGATTTCATCATGTTAACATGGTACAGTTTGTGCCCCTGCCTAGCAGTTCTACCATGTAGTTAACATCATTGACCTTCCTTACCACTTTGATGGGTCCCTCCCAAGCTGTCTGCAGCTTGTTGTGTCTGACAGGATTGAGAACCATAACCTGATGCCCTACAGCATACTCTGTAGCTCAAGCATTCCTGTCATACCAGACTTTTTTCTGCTGTTTGGCTTATGCCAGGTTCTCCTGGGCCAAGCCCATGAGTTCTCTGAGCCTTGTCCTGACGCTTAGGACATATGCTACCACAGACTCCTTGTGGGATTCACACTCACCCTCCCACTCATCTCAAATCCGATCTTGAGGTCCCCTCGCCTTATGCCCATACAGTAACTCAGAGGATGAAAAACCTGTTTATTCCTGGGGCACCTCTCTGTAAGCAAACAGATGGGGCAAGTACTTGCCCCACTCCCACTTAAACAGGTCTGCAAATGCCCATAGCATGGTCTTGAATGTAGAGTTTAGCCTCTCAAGATCATTAATCTGGGGATGGTAGAGGGTCGTCATTAGGTGCTTCACCCCACAGTGCCTCCACAGACAAGCCAGCAGGTCTGGCATGAAATTGGCACCTCTGTCGGTCAGTATTTCTTTTGGAAAACCTACTCTGCTGAAAATCTCTTAAAGCATTTGCACCTTTTCTACCTCAATGGAGGAAAGAGCCACTGCCTCAGGGTATCTGGTAGCATAATCCACTAACACTAGGATATACTTATTCCCTGTGGAAGTTTGGGTACTCAGGGGTCCCACAGTATCCATAGCTACCCTCTGAAACAGCTCCTCAATCACAGGCAAAGGCATCAAAGGAGCCTTCACCTTGTCTTCTGCCTTGCCTACCTTTTGGCACTGCTCACATGTCCTGGAGTACCCTGTTCCATCCCTGGAAATCTCAGGCCAATAAAATTTCTGCATAATACAGCTCTGTGTATGCTTTATGCCCATATGACCTGCAAAGGAAATGTCATGGACAGTGACTAGAAGTGCCAGACAGTAGGTTCTGGTCACTACGACTGCTATTCTCTCACCCTCTAGCCCTCCCTCGGGGTCCACTCTCTGTACAGTAACCCTTTGTCCCAGTATACAGATTTCCCCTTTCCTTGAGAATCGGGTGCCTCACTAGCTTACCTCCCTCAGGCCTTGTAATGTAGTGTCTGAGAGCTTAGCCTGTCTCAGCTCTTTGTAACCCTTCCCAGCTCCCCTTCCACAAGAAGTCTGGTAGTCTCTGACAGCGGTGCATTACTGTCAGCCTGGGGACTACTACTCACCTCTGCCCTTGCAGTCACTCTGTCCAAGGGAACATCAGAACCCACAAGCAGCTGTGGCTCATCTTCAGTCTCACTGCTACAGGGTAGCTCCCTCCCTGAAGTAACCACCTCACCAGTCCTGGCTGCAAGTGTGCGGTCTGTCTCAGCACCCCACCAGGCTTACCAGACCCACATGCTTGTTTCCAAGCCTGACTGCGTGTCACTGCATTATCAAAAGCATTCCCTACCAGGATATCTGCAGGGATATTCTCAACCCCATGTACTTGCTTGCTTCCTTTTCCAACCTCCCAGTCAAGGTGAACTGTAGCCAAAGATGTTTGGAATGGGGTCCCCCCTAAAGCTCTGACTGGTTTAGACTGCCCAAGCAAGTAGTGCTCCTGGAGGTTTTATGATTGTTTGGTCAGAGGCTCTCTCTTAGCAGTGGCCTGTTTTCCATTTACTAATAGGATGTAGCCTGTTGTGGTAGTTTGGTACCCTTGTCTCGAGACAACTTACTGCTGGCATTCTGTCATTCCCACTTACTGGCTCTCCCACCTTGTCTCTGTGGACATCTATAATTTTCAGCTATTCTTCTGAAGCTAACGTCCTGTGTGTTTCCAGTGTTAAATATATACATCTAAATGGTCACAATAGTGCAGGTACATTTTTGTTCTGTTCCAGTAGGGCATGCTGTGGTTACATTTTAGCTCAGTACTTTACAAAATATCTCTTCTGTACCAGCAGTTTGTACACAACATACAGTTCTGTTACATCTGTAACACAAGAATCCTACATGAAGCATGTTGACATTCACAAATGAGACACAACCATTTACAAAATTCTAGACTGACTGCTGTGCTGGCAGTATCGCCTTTTGTTACATTTCTGTGTTAATATTCACAAATTACATATTATAACTTAAAAAATTCCAGTTGGCTGGGCTGGCAGCATCTCCTTTCGTGTTGCGTAAAAAAAATTTGGATGGTCACAGTGCAAGACGTGCTTCTAGTTTGCAGGAAAGTTATTTGACTCTATGCGACAGTTGAAGTATCCAGATATCCTCTCTTTTAGGTCATGAACCAGTTGCTACCAGTTTTGTGCACTGCTATTTGGTCTCACCACAGCGCTGCAGTTTACGTCTAGTGCATGCCAGTCCTTGAAGCCCATCAGAGATTGAAAGGGATCTACATATTCCCATACCTGGACAGCTGGTTTTTAGCTGCCACAACAAAAGTGGTGTCTCATAGTATCATAGTAGATTACTAGGCTGTCGACCCGTTTTAAGCCTAGCTGTTTCATCGCAATGTATTACCATAGAAATACTAGTTAATACCAAAGATTGTGTTTAGTGATGACTGCCTACGCCCAGGAGGGTTGTGTACGTTATCCTGGTAAGAATTTACGGTGCCCATTCACTCGTCCAGGTTCCTTGTGGACAGTGTCATAGAGGTTCTCTTTTTCATGTGAATTGGTAGATTATTCCAGAAACACAGCAGTCGCTGGGAGATAGATCTGTTCCTCCAACATATCCTGTTTAGTCGCAGGCCATATTTAGGTCCCTGGAATGGGTAGCCTAGTCTCATTTGATTTACGGATATGCAGCAAGTTCATTAGGTTTAGCTGTCTGATTGCTTTGTAGGCCAGGCATAAGTCCTCCCTAGGAAGTCTAGACGATACGGAGTATAGTGACAGGGACTTTAGTCGGTCTGTTTAAGGCACATGCTGGAACCCCTTTATCTTTGTTTGAAATCTCTGAGGTCTGTCTAATTGCTGCAGTTGCATAGTACAGTACATGCTGAATGGGGCGTTATTCTCAATTATGGGCCAAGTATAGGGGGTTGTAACTTTTGCTCATGAGGTGATGCCTTTACTAATCAAGTGTGCTATGTAGAAAACATTCCTTACTACAGTAGACACATGGCGGTCAAAGTTAGTCACAGTCAGCTTGTGATCCCAGGTCTGTTATACTTCATGGGTACTTAGAACTGTGCTGAGCAGGTTCCAGTCCCTACTTTATACGCCTAATCTTGTACCTTTCGGAATAAAAGACTGCATACACTGTAGTTCACTTGAGAATTTCTTGTGTACAGTAGATGTTGAAAGTATTTGAATAAAATCTTACTGTCTCAACAGTGCTAATAAACCTGAAATAGACTGAATTATGTCTGTAGCTTTTGCATTCATTAAACTCAGAATTTTTCCATTACTCCTGAATAATATAGTTAATATTCTGGAATGCTAGATATTTGACCTGACTTGCACCCACTCTTGAGTCTGTACCAAACTTCTAAGAACTGCACTACAATGACGTATCTGTCCAAACTAAACTCACTTCTGTATCTGAAGTATCTCTCCTACTAAAATCATGTAAATTTCCAACCAGTTCTACAGACTTATTCAAGTACAAACAGACTTGGGAACCAGGTTAATGTACTGCTCATTCTGTTGGCACATTTTATTCTCACCAGTGTTGTTAACTGAAGGTTATTCATTTGTACTGAAACATTCCTTGTATATTTCTGCTTTAATATGGCTACAATTATAGGCCAGTGCAAAGAGAATACTGTAGCAAACTACGTTTAAGTGGAACCTAATCTTAAAGTTTGCCCTGAGACCCCCTAAACAGGTGTTTATTTTTGTAGATACTTTAAAATATGAGGGAGAAAATGAAGACGCAGGCCTGCCCTTACATTTTTAGGTCTATGCAAGGTCTGTTTATTCTGAAACAATTGTCTCTGAGATTACTGAACTGGACTTTGCTTCTGTAATTACTTTAGTCTTCTTTATCTGACCTAAACTGGCCCGATGGGTGGTTGGATAGCCGGGAATGTTGTATAACCCCGAACCACCAAAGTTTGTAATTAGAATACACTCTGAAAGTGAGATTTTAGTTGAAATACTCTTTCAATGAAAAGAAATGCAGTTTAAGTACCTACTGTACACACAACAAAAACAGTTTAAATACACGTACTGTACACTCTTTGAAAAATAAACCCTATTAAAATACTGTACTGTACACTCAAGGAAAAAAACATTTTATTGTATTGCAATGTAGTATCTACTGCAGATGTAAGTTACTAGGTAAAACAAAAATGGTTATCTTGGTTTGTTTTATAGAATCTCATCTCTTAGCTGCTGCTCATCTCTTAGCTGCTGCTAGGTCATGCCAATGCCGAAGTAACAAGACATCAGTACTGGTGGTCTCTGATTGCTGTTCCATATACTTTAGGGCTGCTTCAGTTGCTTTTACTCTGTCAGAGTGACTGATTTTTCTCTGTTTTCGGTGTTACTCTCTCCATTGGCATCGTTTCCATTCCCAATTACAAGTGTTAATATATCTTCATCTGTCCGTTGATATTGCTAGTCTTTGTTTATCCTTTCTTGTATGTCATTGTTCACATTTTCACATCCTGGAATTTGTTGTACCAATGAAATCAAATTTCATTGTGTTCCTGAATGATTTCAGTATCAACTGTTTAACTTTCATATTCAGAAAGCAGCAGCCTTGCAATGGTTTGTGGTTCATCTTCTTCCCATGATTCACTAGTCCAGTCATATCTTTTAAATCAGCTTTTCAAAGTTTTTCTAGTAACCCATTGTCCTGATCGCCTCTAAGTGCCATAAGAAGCTTATGATGGTATTCTTTTATTTAGACACTGTGATAAACCCTGATCCATTGGCTCACATAAAGAGGGTGACGTTTGGTGGAAGAAAGTCTTTGTGCCCCCACTATGTAGTTGAGACTTATCAGGATGAGATGGAGCATTATCAAGTATGAGGATTGGTTTTCTTGGCAAATTGGTGGATTTTAAATGCTTTTCCACAGCAGTTTTTTTTTTATTTCTATAGCAACTGGTAAAGCATTCAGGGTTGCTTGTGGTTTTTGGAAAATCAAAACTAGCTTCATTTTCTGGCTACCTCCTGTAATGTTACTGTAAGCCAGTATAGTAACTCTCTCCTTGCTTTGTTTATAACCATGCACTTGACGCTTCAGACTGAAAAAATTGCTAAAGGAAGCATTTTATAGCTGAGACCTGTTTTGTTGCAGTTCTATAACTGCTGATCTGATGATCCCTCATTGTCCGTGAGACTTAAAATATTTGCTGTAAAATTATCAATTAACTCTGACTTTGCCAATACTTTCTCACCACAAATATTAAGCTGCCTCATTCCAGATTTTTTTTTCCACCAATTTAGCCAGCCTGCACTTGCTGTAAAATCAGGATCACCTTCATTTTAATTGTTTTTGGGAAAAGCAATGCTTTCTCTTGCAAGATGGGACCTGATATAGGTGTACATTTCTCTCTTGTTGGGTAAACAACAAAAACAATGTTTTATTCGCTTTCTCGTAGTCTTGATTTTTCTCATTGTTTTTCTATTCTGAAGTCCTTCCTTTGAAACACGAACAGAACCCCACTTTTCTAGTTTACGTCTGTTTCGTTTCCATTCACCAACAGTTACTCGTCTAACTCTGTCAGACTACTTTTTGCTCTGACTCACCTTTTGTCTAGCCTTTTTAATGCGTCAGGTCAAGTGTAAAAATCCCTTTTTTTTTTTTTTTTTTTTTTTTTTGTTCTTGTTTCTTAAAGTAGACTGTAGAAAAATGCACCACACTAAAATACAGTGCAGTTTGCACAGTGGCAAAGTCAAGGCACATGTGTTGGCTGACATGTGGTAAAACATCATACAGGCGTGCATGCATTCAGTGGCGCTCACTTTCTGTTGGATAAAACTGACTGCCGGATATCAAAGTCGGATAAACGGGATCGTATTGTATAATTGTATTAATATAGCTTGCAAAGTATGCTAGAATGATTACTAGAACCAATATAACATTATTTTCCCTTGTCTGGTAAATACATTTGCTGTCTAATTTTGGCCGCTTGTGACTTGAGCATTTGTGGTCTAATTATTTGAAAATCTTCTGGCCTGAAGTCTTAAGAAATTCAGTTATGATTAAATCATAAAAGTTGAGTATTTTATGTAACAAGATCCCTAATTACTATACACTAATTACCATACACTCTTAACTTGTTTCTTTAAATCTCTATCTAGATTTGTTAGTGTTGACTAATCCTCTACATTTACCTTTTTCAGTCTTTTTGTAAACTAACTAGTAATGCTGTTAAGAAATGTGTAGTTGAGTGTGAATTTTGTATTCTGAAACTTGCCCGAAATTTACACTGAATTGATAACATATTTATATTGAACATTTGAAACAGCTGTGAATGAGTATTTTATATTCTGGAAACTAAAGTATTACTAAAACAGTACTTTTTCTACCAGTATTATCTGAACACAGATTAAAGCATTAACTGAAATCTGGTATTATATAGGTGTCTGAAAACATAACTCAAAATTTACTATTCTTCAGAGAACTAAAACACATTTAAGTAAATTTAATTAGCATATGTACTGAATAATTTAACTATTCTTTATTTATATTTAAAGAACATTGAAAAACAAACGCTAATCTTTATTTCTGACTGCTGTTGTATTCCTTCTCCTGTAAAACTTGTATTGGCCAACCGAGAATTTGAAAAATTAAAGTAAGCCTTACTGTATATTGTCCCAAGTAACTGCTGGAATATCAGAAAAGCCACCCTAAAGTGCAAGTCTGGGAGGCAGATATGATGATTCCTCCTGACTATATTGAAAAACATGCATTCTGGAATACCAAATTGGAAGTTATCCAACAATCCAAAATTGGCCGCATGTCTTTCTGTAGTAATATTTGGAAAGCCTAAAAAAACAGCATCAAGTCCTTAAAGTAACACATTTGCAGCTGTAACAGTTATAAACTAATGGTATTGCTTGTTGCCCTGACTTTATTTACAAATTTCTGCATGAAATAAACCTGTGTTAGTAATTTAAACTCTTGCAAGTCTGTAACCAAACTGATAGTGAAATCGGTTGTAACTTCATTATTAAATCAAAAGGAAACATCACTGGCATTGTTTTTCCCCTTGTCATATAAAAACAAATGACACTAAAGTAGTAATATGGCATTCTACTAATTTTTCATCGTTTTGCATTTCTGCACCTTTATAAAATTAATCTGAACTGCTGAATTTTCTACATATACTCTGCGACCCTTGGGTTGTAATTTACAAAATAATTTCTTCACTGTGTAGGTCTCTGCCCCCTGTCTTACGTGCAGCTTTCTTGAATAAATAGTAAGAACTGTTACTAATCATAATAAACTGATCTTTACCATACTGTTTTATAGCATACAGTAAAACTAATGTCTTTCTGGCTTTTCCCAGTTAGGGGTCGCCACAGCGGAACTCCGGTCTGCTAATGATTGGCAGTGGATTTTTACAGTGCCGAGGTGCCAGCCGGACGCCCAACCTACCTGCATATCTTTAAACGTCACTCGACCGCAGGGAGGACATGCAGACTCCACACAAGTCGCTGCAGCCAAGAATTGAACTGGAGAACCTCTTGCTGTGAGGGGACAGTGCTAACCGCTGCACCTCCCATGGCCCTATTTTATAGCATACAGTACTTACTGTCTTTAATTCAGCTTGCTAATCTGGCCTGTAAGCTGATAACTCTGTTACATAAGTCTGTGTCTCTGGTTTGCTGTAGTAAACTGCAATTTCTCTCTGAAATATATAAAATCTTGAACTGTGTACATATACACATTTATTGCTAGAATTGAACTGCTCTGATTCTGAAACTCAACTTGTCTGTATTTTACAAGTATGTGAAGTTTCCTTCTATAGTAAAATTTATATTGCATTCTTTTCCTGACATGAAATTTGAACCTCTGGCTTCAATGAAGCATAATATTTATGCTGCACTTTTTTGCATGGGATGTGAACTTTTGACTATACTGTCACTCTTAAAAATGTAACTGCAAAACTAGCAAAACATTAATATCTGTAAATGCTTTTCTGTCTCCATCTGTAATTGGTTCATAGGTAGGTACTAGGCTATCTGTCCGAGGGCATTTATAAGCCTAGCCAGAGTGTGTAGGCTTTCGCCGCCCCATTGATTAATTAACTGAGCCTCTGTCAAGCAGAGCCAATGAAGTGATCCCAGGGGTGTACTTTGTTACCCATCCACTCGTCAAGGCTTCTCTTGAAGAGTGTTAGTGCGGGGCTCTGCCTAATGTAGTTAGGAATTTTGTTCCAAAGCATGGGGAGTCTCTGACAGGAATCTATCCCTCCAGCATGTTCTATTTATTGTTGTGGCGAGGTTTAGCTCACTAGAGCACGTGGCTCGCAGTGACTTGGATTTCTTTAGGTTGAGCATGTCCATCAATTCTGAGTTGGACATGGCTTTGCAAGTCAGGCAGAGATCACCTCTGAGTAAGCGATATGCCATATGCCACTGAGTACAGCCAGAGTTTTTTCAGTTGGGCTGCATAGGACATATGTTTTGAGGCCAGTAATCCTCTTGGTGAGGTGCTTTTGTGGTCTTTCAAGCTGTTGGAAGTGTCTTGTGAAGTACATCTCAAATGGGGCATTGTACTCTATGATGGAGCTGATGAGTGACGAGTAGAGGGGCACTATAACCCCTTTATTTCTAGATGCGAACCCATTAGTAATTAGATGGGCCACATAGAAGGATTTCCTAACTACTTTGGCAATATGTACCTGGTTCCCCAGATCTCTTATTACCTCTTCTGCATTAAGGGGGCTGCCACCTATGTGGTAATTCGTGGGTGTTTTGTTTTTTCCCCAAACAGGATGACTATGCATTTTTTGGCATTTAGCTTGAGGCCATGACTTTGACACTAGGTGTCTCTCAGGCCTTTTTGGAGGATGTCCGTGTCAGCTGGAGAGTCCATAATGGCTCCCAGTTTGCAATCCTCTGCGAACTTGGTTAGCCATAGTCCTCCTGTGTTTGCCTGTACTTCTGAGAGATATATGCCGAACAGTAGGGGTCCCAGAACTGAGCCTTGCGGGACATCACTTGTGATTGGTTTAGAGTCAGACCTGGAGCCCGCTATTCTTACCGTGTGAGTTCTGTCTGTAAGCCACTTGGCAACCCATCTTGTGATGTAGGGGTTTGTTCAGGCTGGTGAGTTTTCTATAATACCCGAAAGAAGAATGGTGTCGAATGCCTTGACGAGATCAGGGTAGGCTGTGTGAACCACTTGTCCCTCGTCTATGGCCTTGGTAACTGCCTCTGAAGTCAACCAGGTTTAGTAGGCATGATCTGCACTTAAAGCCGAACTGGGTCGGGTCAAGTGTTTGTTTGGAGGTTCCTAATGTCTTTGTTAATGAGTTCCATGATGATGCGCTCCATAGCCTTGCAGACCAGGCTAGTCAGGCTTATGGGGTGGTAGTTACCAGGTTCAGTTGTGGAGCGGAATAACCATTGCTGTGTGCCATTCTATGGGCACGTAGCCTGTGGAGAAACTGAGGCTGAACAGCATGTTTAGGTGGGGGGGTTAGTTCGTTCTGTAGTTTATTCAAGACTCTGCTTGGGACACCATCTGGCCCCATTGATGCTTTGTTTTTGGCTTTTGAAAGGGCTGTTTTCACCTGTGTTTCTGTGATTTCCGGGACACAATTTTTCTGGTATTGTTGTGAGCCCTTTTGAAGGTGAGAGGGAGGTTAAGGTTGCACTGAATCTGTCTGCCAGTATGTTGGCAATAGCAGTAGATTCAGTATATTTTGTGCTGCTGTTTTGCACTATCTGTCTCTGAGCATATCTGCGAGTTGCCACTTAGATTCTTGACATAGCTAAAGAAGGCTTTGTGGTTATCTTTCGAATCCTTGGCTATTTTTCTTTCAAAGTTAGCCTTGGATGATTTTATGATGGACCTTAATTTCTTACTGATACTGATCAGGGATGTCTTTCCTTCTTGGGATTTGCTTTTTTTCTGAACTAGTTTCCTCCTTTTATTGTATAACCTGTTTATGGCAGGGATCCACCAGACTGGTTTCCTTCTCTTAGGGGAGTAACAGTAACCTTCTTGTCCAGCCTAGTGAGTGGGGCGTCAATGTGCCTGACTATTGAGTCACCTATTACTAGTGTGTTAGGTATGTTATTTCGCCTTAAGAGCTGTGATTGTGTGGCACGTTGATTTTGTGTTTTTGTGTTTTCTGATTTGTAACGGGAGGTGCAAGTTTTGTGGGTGTCTGCTTTGGAGCTCTCTGATGCTTTTGCATGTTTTTATTTAGAGCCTCCGATTATGATTTCGTGTATTGGTGTATTTTTTGCAAGTGCTGGTTTAGTAGGTCTATGTGAGGCTGGAGATGTGGTGCAAGTGTTAACCTTCTCCTCATGACTGTCTTCCAGTCTTTGGTGGAGATACCTTAGCCTCCAGTTTGGCTGTATAATTGCATCTCTCACATATGTTAGTGTTTTGTGGTAGGAGAGGAGGAGAGGGCTGTCTGTGTACATGAGGCAGTTGTAACATTGCCTCAGGATACCCAGATTCAACAGCTGGACTGGAGAGTACACCTGAAGTTGCTCTTTGGTCATGCCTGAATAGTAGGGTGAGCTGCTTAGTCACTTGGTTGGTGAGGGGTGGATAAAGAGCCTTGCCCTGCTGGGCAGTCAAGTGTCTAGGTGTATTAGTGCTTGCTATTAGGTCTGAGCTGAGGACTGTAGGATGCTTTTTGAGTGCTTGGGTTGAGAGTCAGACTAGTTTCAAGTGAAAAACTGAAGAGGAGACTTTGTGGAGCCAGGAATAATTTAACCCTAGCTAACAAAACCATGCAACGCGTTTTTTAAACTACTAACTTCTGGGCTGGAACCACTCCTCCAGGGACAGATGGCTGCTCAAAGTTCCCCTCTCTCACAGGTGAACAGAGAAACTTCCCTCTATCCAAGTAAGGTATGGGCAGCTCAGAAACTTGTAACACAGCCCTGAATTTAGCACTAGCCTGAAAACTGGACTGTACTAGCTTAGAAAGGCGGGAAACTAGAAATGTATTTATCTTTTTGAAAAGATAAGGCAAAAACAGTAAAGTACACTTTAAACGGCTACGGGTGATCAGAAAAGGCTATCGCACTTTAGTGTGTGGCCTACAACAGTTAAACAATTTAATTAAACAAAAAACAATTTTTTAAAAGTGCAGGCAGTCAAATAAGTACAATATGTGAAAAAAACAAGCTTTTAAATCACAATCGGTGCTGGAAAATCTGCGTTTAGGCAGAAAACAGTTAAGTACAGCAAGAAAATACAGAAAACTGATACTCAATCCCTCAAAGTGTCTCTCTTAAGCTAGAAGGCTTATATCAGTTTAAGGCTTTCTAGTGCTTTCCAGTAGGTTAGTTGCAGGAAAGATGGGAAACAAGCGCAGATGTGGTCTTTTAAACCAGAAAGTTGAAAGAGATTGACAACTTCCCGAATGGTCAACAAACTACAATTCCTGGGCCAAGAACCACTCCTCTTGTGGTAGACAGGCTACCTAGTACTTACCACTCCCACTGATAAGCTAGAAGGCTGCACTCCAACACAAAGGCTTAGGGGGGCTCAGAAGCTTACAAACAGTCCTGGATACAGCAAATCTGTACCTGGACTAGACTAGTTACGAGAAAGGTGGGGATCGAGCACAAACGCTGGCTTTAAAACCAAAGTTGAGAGAGATGGAAAAAAAACTGCCCAAATGGCCAATAAACTGCCCAAATGGCCAATAAACTACAATTTCTGGGCCAGAACCACTCCTGTTGTGGTAGATAGGCTAACTAGTGCTTACCACTCCCACTGATAAACTAGAAGGCTTCCCTCCAACACAGAAAGGCTTGCGGGGCTCGGAAGCTTACCAACAGTCCTGGATACCGCAACTCTGTATCTGGACTAGGCTAGTAACAGGAAAGGTGGGAAACGAGCGCAAGTGCGGCTTTTAAACCAGAAAGTTGAAAGAGATGGGGGGAAAACTGCCCAAATGGCCAGTAGCTACAATTTCTGAGCCAGGGACCACTCCTCTAGTGGTAGATAGGCTACCTAATGCTCACCACTCCCACTGATAAGCTACAAGGCTTCCCTCCAACACAGAAAGGTTTGGGGGGCTCAGAAGCTTACAAAGAGTCCTGGATACAGCAAATCTGTACCTGGACTAGACTAGTTATAGAAAAGGTAGGGAACAAGCGCAAACGCAGGCTTTTAAGCCAGCAAGTTGAAAGAGATGGAAAACTGCCTAAACGGCCAATAAACTACAATTTATGGGCCAAAACCCACTCTTCCCATGGTAGATAGGCTACCTGATGCTTGCCACTTCCACTGATAAGCTAGAAGGCTTCCCTCCAACACAGAAAGGCTTGAAGGGGGCTCAGAAGCTTACAAAGAGTCCTGGATACAGCAAATCTGTACCTGGACTAGACTAGTAACAGGAAAGGCAGGAAATAAATGCAATTAAATTAACAAATGACTAAAAAACAAGTGCAGAAAGCATTAAATTAGAAGGCTACTAACAAGCAGAATAAGTGCAGAGTAAGAACAACTGAACAGCCTGCAGACAGTTACAGTAAGAGCAGCTGAATAATGTATACAGCAACTAAGACAGTTACATTAAGAGCAGCTGAATTTATATATATATATATATATATATATATATATATATATATATATATATATATATATATATATAATCACAGCAGGAATAAGAGGCTACAGGGATTGTCCTTCTCAAATGCTCTCTTTGTACACAGTAGGAGTGCCTGAAATCAAAATATGATCTCACTGCACTCAGTTGACTGAGCAAATGAGATGGGCCCAGAAGGAGTATCCAAATACAAACTTAAGAGGGGCGGGCAATTTCAAAGCCACCAAGACAACAGGGAGGGTGGGTGGGGATACACGTGACAGAGAAACAATACAGCACCACTATAAATAGGCAAGTGTATAAATACAACACAGTGCAAGTTATTGGCAAAATATGTACTTGTCAGACTTGCTGTGCAGAGTTGGAATCTATTTCAATCGGCTTTCCAACAGTTCACCGAAATGCAATCTGTATAATAATAGTAATGAGATATTACTTGCACATTGCAACACTTTATTACCAGAATTTAAAGGGCTTAATGTCTACTAAAACAAAATTACACACACATTCATTTGCCAGGTCTGTAACTACACCATTTATTCTGCAAATATAAAATGTCTGTCATTTCTGGTATCATGTGCTTCCAGAATTGTAAATACATATATACCACTGTAGCCTGAAATTGTCACATTTTTTCTTATTGGCCATAAAAGTGAATTGAAATTTCACTTGCAGTCTTTTTTCTCTTCTGAGAATAAGGTACTGTTTCTGAAAATGTAGTAACTTGTCTGTCTGCATTTTAAGGCAGCTGAACCAGAATTTTTGTCTTTGGCCCATGAATCTGTAAATTTCTATAGTAACTGATTTTTTAATATCTGTACATTATTTGCACAGTCTACTACACATATATAATCTGTTTGCACTACTGTGCATTCTGTAGCATCTTTACTTCTCCATAAAATCTTCTTACTGAAGTGTAAAACATGTAACTCATACATGACCCCTCCCCACTAAGTATTCTAATAAAGGAGAATATTTGTTACATACTCTGGATGTTCACAGATAGTTTTGGTACAAAACAAGTAAAGGCTCAAGTATCAGAAAAGAGTACAAACTTTTCTCTTGTTCGTCTTTTAAATTGGGTTAAGTATCCAGGGTTACGTTATTGAGATGGCTGTCTTTTTCATAGGAGGTTACTAGGCTAATGGCCCTAGGGCCTTTACAAACCTAGCCATTTTATACCCATGTTCTCTAACTGACTGACTTTGGTTAGATGATCATTATTTGCAGAACGAGTCTATGGTCAGCACCGACTGCCCCTGTTCATGAGGGATATAGGTGCCAGTCCCAGGTTGACTTTATGGTCTACCATCAGTTATCTAGGTTGTGCTTGAATAGGGTCATTGAGGAGCTCTGATTCACTTGAATTTGGAGTTTATTCCAGAGGAACGTTTATCTTTGGGGGATATATCTGTGTCTCTAGCATGTTCTGTTAATGTCATAGGCTAAGTTGAAATCACTGGAGTGAGTGACTCGTCCCATTTGATTTGCCAATGTGCAGCAGTTTCATTGGGGCAGGGTCAGAGACTGCTGTGTAGGCCAGGCACAAACTGCCTCTCAGCATCCTGTAAGCTAGAGTAAGTATAGGGCTTTAGTCTTTCCATGTAGGTCATGTTTTGGAGGCCATGAATTTTCTTGGTGAAAAACCTCTCTGGCCTGTCCAGCTGCTGCTGTAGGGGTCTGGTGAGGTACATGCAAAAGAGAACGTTGTACTCGCTTAGTGGTCTGATGAGGGTCGAGTACAGAGGAGTTATAACATCCTTAGTCTTCAATGCGATGCCCTTAACGTACGAGATGCGCAATGCAGAAGGCTTTCCTTACCTCTGCAAACACATGGTGATCAAAGTTTAGATTGCTGTCAACCAGTGTTCCCATATCTCGCACCACTGAGTTTGAGATTGGGGGGGTGCTGTCTGTTTTGTACTTTGTAGGGACTTTTTCTTTGGTAAAGGGGGTAATAATGCACTTTTTTGTGTTTGATACCAAAGCCATGGACTAAAACTAATCATTTTATGTGTTGGCCCCTGTTGTAATATGTTAACATCATTTGGGGACTTGGTGTTTTCACCTAGTTTGCAATCAGCAAACTTGGTAAGCCAGAGGCCATCTGCTTTTGCCTGGACTTTCGAGAAATAGATTCCAAACAGTAGAGGGCCCAGCACGCAGATCTTTGTGGTACACTACTGGTAACTGGTCTGCTGGTAGAGGTGAAATCTGCAACTTTGACAGTATGCATTCTGTCATTGAGCCAGTTGGCTACTGCTCTGGTGACGTATGGGTTAATCCCCATCTGGGAGAGTTTCTCTGTGATACCCGAGTGGGGGATTGTGTCAAAAGCCTTGGCTAAGTCAAGATAGGTAGTATGTACTGTTTTGCCTTCATTCAGGGCTTTGGTGACATTCTTGAAGTCCTCCAGGTTCAGTAATAATCTATCTTAAAGCCAAATTGAGGCGGGTCAAGAGTTTGAAGGTTGTCTGTCCTTGTTAAGGTCCATGAGGATACGTTCCATGGCTTTGCAGATAAGGCTGGTTAGGTTTATGGCTCTACAGTTCCCGGGATTGGTTGACAGACCATTGTGCAAGGGGATTACTGTTTCTGTTCTGCATTCTACTGGAACAAAGCCATTGCTCAGGCTGAGGTTAAAGAGAGTGCCAAGTGGTTCTGCTAGGTCCTGTTTAAGCAGTCTGGGATATTATCTGGTCCCATAGAGGCTGTGTTTTTAACCTTGGAGAGTGCGTATATGACCTGCTCTTTGACGATGCTAGGTAGAGACCTGGTATGCTATTTGGGTATGGCTAGTGGGGACGGGAGACGTGGGGTGAAGTTGGCACCAAATCTGTCAGCTAACAGGTTTGGCAGTTCCTTAGGCTCAGTATGAGAGGTCTTGTCCACTACAAGATTAGCATAGTTGGGCATTCCCTTTTAGATTTTGGATGTAGCCAAAGAATGCCTTATGATTGTCCTAAGCTAGGGATGCTAATTTAGCTTTTAATTAGCTTTAGAGGACTTTACAATATATCTGGTTTGCTTGTTCAAGCTGTGGAGTGTATTCTTCTGCTGAGTTAAGTTCCCTCTTATTCTTGGACACAGGTTACATAACAAAATGAAGAAACCAATTTACACTTTAGGTCCAGGGTGGCCTGTTTTTTTTTTTTGGGAGGACCTGGTTTTGATCCAGTCAGGTACAGCTGAGACTAGAGTTGTTTAGGTGGTTATACAGAGCATGTGTGTATTCCCCTGCAATAGGAGTCATTGTTGATTGTGTTTAGCAAGGGGTTTGAAACTTTATATACCATCGCCTAGTAGACAGTAGTTTGCTTTGGAAAAAGTTTTTTTGATCCTGTGGGGGTGTCAGGTCTGATCATTACTTTGAACGAGGCAGATTTATGGTTTGACCTTACTAGGGAGGGCAGCACACAAGGGGTAGTGCAGTGACCCCTCCATGTTGGTGATTACTAAGTCTAGGACATTTGAGCCCCTTATGGGGGTGCAGACTAGCTGTTCCAGGACATTTGTATTGACCAAGTCCAGGAACCTCAGTGCAAGTATATTTGTGCTCTTGTATGTCGCCCAATCAATGGAGGGATAGTTGAAATCTCCCATGACCAAAGTGTTTGGCTGTATAGTGAGTGACTTTAAGTCCAGGTAGGTGGCATGCCACTCTTGGTTCATGCTGGGGGGACCTTTAGCTAGCAATGACGTGGTAGGGTGGTTTCCCTGTAGTTAGTTGCACCTGGAGTAGCTCTAGAATGTCACACCGTTTAACCAGTTTAGACATCTGTTTGGCTTTAATGAAGATGGGTACACTTCCACCTTTGGTTCTTTCATGCTTGTTTTGGGGTCTGTATGTGTGGAAGACATTGTAGCCTTGCACCTCTGGGGTGCTCTTGGCAATCTTGAACCATGTCTCTGACTGCACAGATGTCCGCGTTTTCCAAGGTGAGGAGTGCTTCTAGGGTGTGCAATTTCTTGCTTGGGCTACTAGCATTAAGCAGCATAACCTTGAGCTTGTCCTGAGTGGATTTTTTTACGTCTGAAATTTTGTTGTTTAGATATTCCCTAAAAAGGCACTATGGGGGAGGCAAGTGCCTTTGCCAGTATCTGAAATGCTAGAAGACTGGTGAAGGCAATCTCTGGCAAAGCAGATTGGTCTCTTAACCATGTCATCCCACGCTGATATATACTGGATCCCCTTGGAATGACACCAGAAGCTAAGCCAGTTGTGAGTCAATTTTTTGTCTATATTGTGGCATCATCCTGGGTGAAGGTAGGATGCTTCTTGGGGTTAAGGACATACCTACTTAGGTTCATACTAGGCTATCTGCCCTAGGGCATTTATAAGCCTAGCCAGAGTGTGTTTGGCTTTCGCCACCCATTTTAAATTAATTTTGCTATGCCCTTTTTCGAGGTTAGTATACTGTGCCTCTGTCTAACAGTGACACAGAAGTGATACCCGGGATAAACCTACAATCTCCCATCCACTCATCAAGATTCCTCCCGAAGAGAGTCAATGAGGGACTCTGCCTAACCTGGACTGGGATTTTATTCCAGAGTGAAGGGAGCCCCTGGGCCATGAGTCTGTCCCCCCAGCATGTCCTATTTATTTCAGTGCCGAGGTTCAAGTCTCTCGAGCGCGTAGCTCGATGGGACTTGGACTTTCCGAGGTGCAGCACGTCCACTAATTCCGGGTTGGACACGTCTCTACACATCAGGCACAGATCGCCTCTGAGCAGGCGGCACGCCACTGAGTAGAGCTGGAGCCTCTTCAACCGGGCAGCACATGGCATCTGTTTGAGCCCTTCGATCCTCCAGGTGAGGCACCCCCGGGGTCCCTCCAGCTGCCGCAGGTGTCCAGTAAGGCACATCCCAAAAGGGGCACCGCACTCCATCATGGGCCCGACGAGGGATGAGCAAAGAGGCATGATGACCTCCCCTGATCTAGATGTGAATCCCTTCATGACTAGGTGGGCCACATAAAATGTTCTTCCAACCACCCTGGCCACGTGGCTGTCAAATGAGAGATCGCTATCAACCCGGGTCCCCAACCACCTCCCCTGCACCCAATGGATTACCACCCATGTGGCAGCTTGTGGGCACCCTGCCCCTGCTAAAGGGGACGACCACACGCTTCCCGACGTTCAGCCTGAGACCACGGCTCCGGCACCAGCTGTCTGCCTCCATGAGGCCCCCCTGGAGGATGCCTGTGTCGGCTGGAGAGTCGACCACAGCGCCCAGCCTGCAGCCATCTGCAAACCCGGTCAGCCACAGTCCCTCCATGTCGGCCTGTCCCTCCGAGAAACACATACCGAACAGGAGAGGTCCCAGGACCGAGCCCCGCGGGACGCCACCCGTAACCGGCCTAGAGTCTGACACTGCTCCAGCAACTCCAACCACGTGGGTCCCGTCCCACATGGAACATGTAATCTGAGAGTTCAGTCATCTGTCTCTTCATATAGTCCAGAGAGGTAAATCTCAAGTTATTCACCCCAACATGTCCTATGACAGTCATAACGGTAATTAAGTGACGTGAGTGTACGCATAATTTGAGAGATGCTGGCACCCGACAGGCAGATGACTGTGACCTTCTTGTCTAGACTGGTGAAGGGGACATCTGTCTCCCTATGGAGTTGCCTATGACCAGGACATTTGTTTTTGAGGTGGTTTGCTTTGCTGAGACGTGTGTGCACACGTGGTTATGTATAGTGGATTCTAGTTTCTTTGCAATGTGTGCAAGTGGTTTGCAATTGGGAATGTCTGACCTTTTTGTAGGCTTCTGTGTATGTGGGTTTATATGTTGTGACCTTGTGTGTGTGCGCTGACAACCTGTTTGCTGTCCAGTTTGTTGTTGGGTGAGAGAATTAAAATTCATAGTGTATTTGTATCTCTCGCATATTGTATTTGTTTTTAGTAGTAAATGGTTGTCAGTATACATGAGGCAGTTACTGCATTGCCTCAGGATCTCCATGTCAATCAGGCTATCCAGAGAAATGGTTATAAACTGACCTTCTGTTATGGCAGGTTTTTACTGTACTATTGGGGAGTGGGCTAGTTTGGCTAGATTTTTTCCTAAAGGATTAACAAAGGGGCTTATTCTATTGAAGGTTTAGAGATGAAAAGTATGGCAACACTTCTCAGTGTGCAACTGAATTTTCCACAGTGCAGCAGGGAAGCTCGGGAGGGTTCACTAACAGATGCCTAGGAGAAAATTCTTTCAATGCATTTGTGTGTATACAGAGCCCAGCTGAACCCTGTTGTGCAGTATACAGCTACGAGCAAACATGAGGCTTCTATACAGGTGAAATAAACACTTTTAAGCTAAACTACCAATAGAAAAGCATACAGTAAGCTTTCCTCTCTAATCTCCAACTCGGATGAGACATAGCCTACACAATTCTAGCACAAGGGTGCAGTCAGGGCCCTCCTTATGTAAGATGGCTGGAATAGTGCTCAAGTGTAACAATACAGATTATATTCAGGAAATCTGAATCTAGTCTATGCTATGTACTAGCTACTTAAAGCAACAGAACAGCTTTTTTAAAGCGCATAAAAATTCAGTAAAAATCAGCAAAATTATAAAAAATACAGTCAATAAATGCAGAGGAAACTTGCAAAAGTCACCAAATGTTGAGCAGCTCTGGTTAGGTGACTTGTAGTGCTACTGCCATTTATACCAGCAGGATTAAATACTTGCACAGTTAATCCCCCAGGCCAGTCCGATAAAAAAACGCAGTAAACTTTCTACTATCAGTTTCCAGCTTGGATGAGTTTAATTCAACTGTGCTCCTACCAAAGTGCAAAAGAACCCTGTTAATGTAAAACTAACCGGTTTCAAGCCCAAGTGCAGTAAACAGGTGCTTTACAACAAAAGTCAGAATTCCTGCAATATCAGGAATCTGTAGAAATATGTTCAATAACTGGCGTTGCTGGAAAGGCTCACCCAGACTCTGCTGCAGTTTGCTGTGAGGGAAAGGTTGGTTTGCTTTTTATTTGTTATATTCTGTATTTATTTATTCTTTCGGCTTTTCCTGGTTAGGGGTCGCCACAACGGATCATCTGTCCGCTCATGATTGGCAGTGGAGTTTTATGGTGTCGAGTTGCCAGCCCCGGCGCCCAACCTTCCACAGAAGGCACACTCGTACCTAGGGCAAATTTAGTGTGTCCAGTCCACCTACTGCATGTCTTTGGGATGTGGGAGGAAACCGGAGCACCCAGAGGAAACCCACGCGACCACAGGGAGGACATGCAGACTCCGCACAGAAGGCACCGCAGAGGTGGCAATGCTAACCGCTGCACCACCGTGGCCGCCCATTCTTTATTACTTTATTGCCTTTTTCTATTTTGTATACTGTGGTTTGTTTTCTTTACACTGTTTTATTTGTATTCTGCTTTTAACTGCGTATTAAAACTTGAAAAGACACCACAGCTCTGTCTCTTGTTAGTCAGACAGAAATTTTCCCACCCGGTTACTGCTGTGTTCTTAAACACCACTGTCTTTCTAGTTGCCTGCCCCTTATGTTAATTTGACCACATATCTCATTTCCTGTCTGCTTTTACTGGTTGGTGTGAGTAAGCACAAAATTATCATTTTGTGAAATCACTCCCCTTCAGCTATTTAAATTTAATGGCCATCCTACTGTATTCCATAGTACCAGAATAAAACCGTGACCACTCCCTTTCAATCTATTTTGCTGTTTTAAAAGTAGTGACTCTCCACTAATACTTAACTTTTTAGATGGGTAAAACTTGTTACTTTCACATCTAACTCTTCTAGTGCACACTGCAGTGTTTAGGATAAACCATATTTTTTCATCTTACCTTTAAGCATCTTTTGCAAGGCCGCCAGTTATTGGAGAGCCCACATTCTGCCTCTCCGTAAGTCATCTCTGGATTAGTGCTTCTGTTTTCTCCTGGTAAGAGGAATGCAGTTACATTATTTCCTGGAGACTGCTGATCGCCCGAAAGCTTAATAACTGCTTTATAGGTGACAGTTTGGAATCTGTGCTTGTATTCTGATCCTGGTCAGAGTAGGAGCAGAGTGCATTGATTCCTGACTCTTTCTGGTTGGAGAGTGAGTTTTTGTGCTTAATGTACCTGATTGGTCTGGTTGCTATTCGAGGCATCTACCAGAAAATGGCTACAAGCCTGCAGACCCTTTTAACATCTTGAACAAGACTGGATCACCACAGGCCATGGCCTGCATCTCTTCTTGGGATTGGTGTTAACATTTTGCTTCTGGTGAGAGAAGAAGCAAAGGAGTATTGTATCCCAACCGAGTGAAGCTGTGCTGATACCAGCATTAGTAGTAGCCAGGCTGAAGCCATTCATGCGACTCCCCTCTTCATCATTTTTGACGAGCTAATTCTTTATTTTCGGTAAGTACTGCTTGATTTCTTCCTAACTTTAGAATATCTGCCTAAAATAGTTCATCCTTAAATTTTCAGGATCTGTGTATTAGTTTCCCCCCTCAAGTGTTTGGCAGTGCTCTGTACAGACTCAGACACTTTGAGTGACATTTTACCTGTAAAAGGCTTCAGTACTTAATAATATATTGAGCTCATATCCAGGCATGTCTAAAGGTCAGTTCCCTGTGCTTCCTACATTGCCTCAGGATGCCCAGGAGAAACTGCCTCATGTACACAGGAAACCCTCTCTTCTTACTTCCCAACACTATGACTTGTGAGGAGCACCTATATAGCTAAATTGGAAGCCAAGCACTCTCCAGCCAAGACTGGGTTAGCCAGTGAAGAGGAGAAGGTTAACACAACACCTGCACCACACCACATTCAACACATTGCCCTCCAGAACTTGACCACCACAACCCTCACATAGTAACACAAAACACACACTTACTTTTGTGAAGGCTCTCAATAAAAATCTACCCAAACAGAGACCTCCGAGGCAGAAATGCAAACCACCACCACCACATCCAGTACAAACCATGAGAGACACAGCTCACATAAACAGTATGCCACTCAACCAAAGCCCATAAGGCAAAACAACTTGCCCAATACACTCGTCCTAGGTGACTCAATAGTAAGGCACACTGATGTCCCACTCACTAGGTTGAATAAGGAGAAAGTTATGGTCAACTGCCTGTCTGGTGCCAGGATCTGCCACTTAACGCATGCACTTGGGTCACTTCACAACAGGTGCAAATATGACTGTCATTGTCCATGTTGGTGTGAATGACCTGAGACGTACCTTCCTGGACTACATGTAAAGAGACAAAGAAGCTCTCGAATCTTGTAGCCCAGGCAGGTATGACCCTAGCTCTAAGTAGTGTCCTACCGTCCCCCAGAATGATACCACAGTACAAGCAGAAAATGACTGACTTCAACAATTTGGCTAAGTTTCTGGTGTCATTCTAAGGGGATCCAGTATCTGTCTGCCTGACATGATCGACGGACCTCGATGCTTCGCCAGAGATGGCCTGCACCCGTCACCCCAGGGATTCCGGATACTGGCCAAGGCTCTTGCCACCCCTGTAGTGTCTTTTTTTAGGCAATGTCCTGAAGACAAAATTACCACCATAACGGCTAAAAGCAAAAGACATCTGAGGGTTGTGCTACTCAGTGCTAGAAGTCTAAATCTCAAAATGCACTCGCTCAAAGCCCTCCTTAAAATGGAGAACATTGACATCTGTGCAGTGACTGAGACCTGGTTGAAGGATCCAGAGAGCACCCCAGCACTATTGGGCTATAATTCATACCACACCTTTCGTTCCCTAAACCTGGACCAAAGCACTAAATGCGGTGGAGTCTCCATATTCATAAAGGAAATGCACACCTCCAGACTAGTAGCCCAACATAATGCATCAGAGATGCTTCAAGTACAACTAACACTGGGTGAAACTGCAATCCAGGTTGTAACCTGCTATAGATCCCCCACCATGTCCCAAGACTCCCACTCCACATTTCTAAACACATTGGAAAATATTAGGGTACAACCCAAATTTCTAAACACATTGGAAAATATTAGGGTACAATCCAATACCTTTATACTGGGAGACTTTAACTACCCCTCCATTAACTGGGAAAATTGCTCGTGTGCCAACACACTTGCTCAACGTTTTCTGGAATTCATTAATTCCAGTGCCCTGGACCAACTCCTTCTTAATCCAACTAGGGGTAGGAACTTCCTTGACCTGGTCCATTACTAAAATGGGCAACCGTTGCTCTACACCAGTAATCAACTCCTTCCT
Source organism: Protopterus annectens (assembly GCF_019279795.1). NCBI lineage: Eukaryota > Metazoa > Chordata > Ceratodontiformes > Protopteridae > Protopterus > Protopterus annectens. Next base: position 1,478,117,796 of record NC_056732.1, read on the forward strand.
GGTCAGATCTGACCACAAGTAAATCACCATGGATATCCACATCCCACTCTCACCCCCTTAAAGGAAAACAGGATCAAAAACTTCTCCAAAGCCAATTTTGGGTTTCTAAAAATAGAGGTGGCTAACTTCACGATACCCATGCAAATGGAAAATAGGTGCATGACTGCTGAATCATACACCAGTGCACTGTATGAGCACATGCACAAGTGCATGGAACCGTCCATACTAAACAGACCCAAAATGTTCTCCACCAAAAAAAAAAAAGGCAGCCAATCTGGTGGTCCCCCACCATAAACAAACTCTACAACAGCAGGAAAAAAACTGTTGCAGAAAAGGGTGAGTTCCCAAGACTGGAAAAACTCTCTTGTTAGCCTCCGCAAAAAACTGAGATCCATCGTCAAATCCTGTAAAGCTAGCTATGAAAACAAACTTGCTGCAGATTCTAAAAATGACCACACGGCATTCTATGGTTATGTCAAGAATTTACATGGCAATACCAGATCTGCTCTGAGTTACAGCATAATGGCAATACATATACAGAATCAACTGATATTGCCAACATATTGGTCGACAGGTTCAGTGTGAACTTTACCCCCCCCTTTCACCCCCTAAAGGGCCTCTCACAATACCTGAGGAATGCCAAGTCCCTATTATCACAGCTACACAGGTAAAAACTGCACTGTCCAAAGCCAAGAATACAGCTTCCATGGGACCTGATAATATCGCCTGCTGTGTTCTTCATGAATTACAAAGTGAACTGGCACCACACCCGAGTACTCTGTTCAGTCACAGCCTCATTTCAGCCTTTGTTCCTACCGAATGGCGCACTGCTGCGGTTATCCCATTCCACAAAGGGAGAGTGACTACAGACCCTGGGAACTATTGCCCCATTAGTCTGAGTCTGATATGCAAGGCTGTGGAGTGCATCATCATGGACCTTACAAGTAAGGATGTAGGGAATCTCCAAACTCTGTACCCCACGCAGTTTGGGTTTGTGAAAGGTAGATCATGCCTGCTCAACCTGATAGACTACTTTGAGTCTGTCACCAGAGCTGTGGATGAGGGCAGGGTAGTTCACACAGCCTACCTAGGTCTTGCCAAGGCCTTTGACACCATCCCTCACTCGGGAATCAGACTCACTAAACTAGGCATAAACCTCTGTCATAAGATGGGTTGCCAACTGGCTCACTGATAGAACCCACACAGTGAAAGTAGCGGACTTAAAATCTGACTAGCGATCAGTTAAATGTGGTGTCCCACAGGGATCGGTCCTAGGTCCTCTCCTGTTTGGCATCTACTTCTCTGAAGTTCAAGCCAACACAAAGGGACTCTGGCTGACCAGGTTCGCAGATGATTGCAAACTAGGAGCCATTATTGATTCTCCAACTGATGTGGACATTCTACAAAAAGGCCTCACTGACACCAGTGACTGGTGCCAGAACCGTGGCCTTAAGCTCATTGCCAAAAAGTGCATGGTCATTCCCTTTGGGAAAAATTCAGTGCCCATGAGCTACCGCATAGGTGGTAGTCTGCGAAACACTGAATGTGTGATAACAGACCTGGGAACACAGGTTGACAGCAACCTCTTCTTTGGTAACCACATTGCCACTGTAGTCAGAAAGCCCTATGTGGCACATCTCGTCACAAAAGGTTTCTCATACAGGAAGAAAGAGGTCCTAATCCCTTTCTACTCATCACTCCTTAGACCTACTATTCTAGAATACAACACCCCATTTGGTATGTACCTCACTAGACACAACTGGAAAGGCCACAGAAATACCTAATTAAGATGATCTTGGGCCTTGGACACATGCCCTATATGGATAAACTCAAAAAAACTGCAGCTGTACTCTGTCTCTTATCACCTACTTAGAGGCGATCTCTGCTTGATCTGCAAAGCCATGTCTGACCCAGAGCTGCTAGATATGCTGCACCTAAAGAAATCCCAATCCCTCTGTGCCACATGCTCCAGGGACCTAAACCTCATTACCACAATATGCTAGAGGGACAGGTTCCTAGCCCAGAGACTTCCCATACTTTGGAACAAACTTCCCATTCATGTCAAGCACTTCATTGGCCTCTCTGAGAAATCTTGACATATTGTACTTATTTTACTGCCTGCACGTTAACAAAGTTGTTTTTGTGTTTAAATTGCCTGTTTAACTGTTGTAGGCTACACACTCAAGTGTGATAGCCATTTCTGTGCATTTAAAGTGTTTTTTTGATTGTATCTGCTTTATTTTCTGGAAAAAAAAAAAGAGAAAATACTTGGTTTTCCCGCCTTTCTAAGCTAGTATAGTCCAGTTTTCAGGTTAGTGCTGAGTTTAGGGCTGTGTTACATGTTTGTGTTTGCCCATACCTTACTTTGATAGAAGGAAGCTTCTCTGTTCACTGTGTGAGAGGGAGCTTTGAGCAGCCTATCTGTCCCTGGAGGAGAGTTTCAGGCCAGAAATTAGTAGTTTATTGACCATTTTGGGCTAATTTCTATTCCCCTGCTATAAAACCCGCATTTGTGCGGTTTTGCGTGCCGTGCAGCGCTGGTTAGCTAGGGTATAGCTATTCCCGGCTCCACAAAGTGTACTCTTCAATTTTTCCCTTGTAACTAGACAAGCTTTCAACTTAAGCACTCAAATCACTCATTTCTCATCCCGGCACTTGCTCAAAACTCATAGCAAGCACTAATAAACCTTAGCAGTAGACCCCCCCCCCCCCATACTGTAGAGAAGGACAAGGCTCTGTATTTGACCTTAGCAGCCAATCAGTAAAACAGTTCACTGTACCTATCCAGGCATGTCCAAAGAGCAGTTTCAGGTGTACTCTCCAGTCCAACTGGTAAATCTGGGCATTTTGAGGCAATGTTACAATTGCCTCATGTACACAGACAACCCTCTCCTCCTTCCACCAAACACTAATGCATGCGAGAGATGCAATTATACAGCCAAACTGGAGGTTAAGTTCTCTCAACCCAAGACTGGATCAGGCAGTCAAGAGAAGGGAGCTACTTGCATCACACCATCAGTCTCACATAGACCTTTGAAACCAGCACCGGCAAAAAACACACAAATACACACACACACCAACTCAGAGGCTCTAAATAAAAATCTGCAAAAGCAAGACCTCCAAAGCAAACATCCAACCAACCTCCACCCCCCCCCCAACACAAACCATGAAACACATACTTCACCAAACCAGTGTGCCACACAATCACAGCCCTTAAGGCAAAATAAAATACCCAACACCCTAGTAATAGGGGACTCTCTAGTCGGGCACATTTGACGTCCCACTCACTAGGCTGAACAAGGAGAAGGTTACAGTTAGCTGCCTGTCGGGTGCCAGGATCCGCCACGTAACACAAGCACTCAGGTCACTCCAGAACAAGTACAATTATGACTGTCATTGTCCATGTTGGTGTGAGTGACCCGAGCTGTACCTCCCTGAACTACATGAAAAGAGACCTGGAGGAGCTCTCTGATCACTTAGCCCAGGCCGGTATGACCCTGACTAGCATCCTGCCCTCACCAAGAATGATACCACGGTATATCAATTTCAACAATTGGCTAAGCTTCTGGTGTCATTCAAAGGGGATCCAGTGTCTTGTCAGCCTGGGGTGACATGCTCGATAAGCCACTCTGCTTCGCTAGAGACAGCTTGCACCTGTCTCCCTTAGGCTTTCGAATACTGTCCAAGACTCTTGCCACCCCCATAGTGCCTTTTTTAGGCAAGGCTCAAAAGACAAACCCACTGCCGTAAATAGCACAAGTAACAAAAAACTGGGGGTAATGCTACTCGATGCCAGAAGTCTAAACCTCAAAATGCACGCACTTGAGGCACTCCTCAGTATGAAGAAAATCTATATGTGCGGTAACAGAAACCTGGTTTAAGGCTCGAGAGCACCCCAGCACTACCAGGCTACAACTCATACCATACATTTCGGCCACAAAACCTGGACCGAAATACAAAAGGCGGGGGGGGGTGGTGGGGATATCTATATTCATCAAGGATACCCACACCTCCAGGTTAGTGGCACAGTACATTGCTTCAGAGATCATCCACGTGCTACTAACAATGGGCAAAACTGCAATTCAAGTTATAGCTTGCTACAAATCACCCACCATGTCCCAGGACCCCCACTCCACATTCCTGGAAACACTGGGAAACATAAAGGTCTTGCCAAACACCCTGATATTGGGCGATTTCAATTACCCAAACATTAACTGGGAGAACTATTCAAGTACAAACTCCCTTGCCCAGCATTTCCTAGAATTTATAAACTCAAACGCCCTGGATCAACTGGTCAACACCCCCACCAGAGGTGATGACATATCGGACCTGGTCATCACCAACATGGGCGACCAGTGTTCCACACCGGAGGTCAACCCCTCTCTGGTTAGATTTGACCATAAACTAATCACTGGAACTAGCAAAAAGTACTTCAGGCAGAAACAAACCTTTTATTAAAATGTAAGCGCTTTCATGCCTACAACACGGCACTTCATCAGACATAAAACAGATGAATCACAAGTTTATTATATACTATAATCAACTAAAATCAGTTGATATAAAACAATTAAATAATTAATGAATCAATTTACGTTCCTTTTAAGGGTTTTAAAGGTACAAATGCATTTAAACCAGGATTTCTATGTGCTTGTAACTTCATTATCCACCTACTCTCAGATTTCTCTAGGATATTGTTAAAATCGCCTCGTCTTTTACTGAAATTAAAACACTGTAGTACTAAGAACTCAAAAGAATGATCATTAAAACTATAAATATGTTTAAATAAAGCACTATTCATATCATGTTTCTAATGCATCAAACATGCTCTAAAATTCTCTCTTAACATCCTTGTCGTTTTACCAACATAAAAACTTTCACACTTTGTGCAGGAAGCAAGATACACCAAGCATTTCATGGTGCAATCAGCATGAAATCCACACTGGAGGTCATCCCCTCACTGGTTAAATCTGACCATAAAATAATCACTGTGGATATCCACATTCCGCCACTACCCCCCGGTCAAAGAAACCAGTGTGAAAAACTTCTCAAAAGCAAACTTAACATTACTTAAGACAGAGGTGGAAAGTTTCAAAGCCCCCATGCTAAAGGATAACGCTGCCCAAGCTGCAAAATCCTTTAATGCACTCTACGGGCACCTAAAAGAATGCGTGGATTGTGCTATCCCAAACAAAACCAAGACTCAATCCTCCAAGAAAAGGAAACCAGTCTGGTGGACCCTTGCCATAAACAAGCTATACAATAGGAGGAAACTAGTACAGAAAATATTAAAATCCCAAGGAAGACATCCCTGATCAGTATCGGCACGAAACTGCGTTCCCTCGTAAAATCAACCAAGGCTAGCTTCAAAAGAAAAATTGCCATGGACTCCAAAGATGACCACAAGGCATTCTTTAGCTATGTCAAGAATCTAAGTGGCAATTCTCAGATCTGCTCGGAGTTGGTGCAGAATGGCACAAAATATACTGAACTGACATCCTGGCAGACAGGTTCAGTACAAACTTTACTCCCCCTCTCACCCTGAAAAGGGCCCATAACTATAGCAGAAGAATGTAGTGCCCCTGAAATCACAAACACTCAGGTTAAAACAGCCCTCTCCAAAGCCAAAAACACAGCATCAATGGGACCAGACGGTGTCCCAGGCTGGGTCCTACACTAGCTCAAAGATGAACTAACCCCTCACCTAAACACACTGTTGAAACTCCGCCTCTCCAGGCTGCGTGCCCACGGAGTGGTGCACAGCAATGGTTATTCCGCTCCACAAAGGTGGAGCCGCAACAGACCATGGGAACTATCGCCCTATAAGCCTGACTAGCTTGGTCTGCAAAGCTATGGAGCGCATCATCATGGATCTCCTTAACGGACACATTGGAAACATCCAAACACTGGACCCTACCCAGTTCTGCTTTAAGGGCAGATCATGCCTCCTAAACCTGGTGGACGACTTTGAGGCAGTTACCAAGGCTATAGATGAGGGAAAGGTGGTCCACACAGCCTACCTAGACTTCGCAAAGGCCTTTGACACCATTCCCCACTCGGGTATTATAGACAAGCTCACCAGCCTGAACATAAACCCCTACATCACGATGGGTTGCCAACAGGCTCGCGGACAGAACCCACATGGTAAGAGTTGCGGGAGCTAGGTCTGACTCTAAACCGGTTACAAGTGGTGTTCCCCAGGGCTCATTCCTAGGACCCCTCCTATTCGGTATATACTTCTCAGAGGTACAGGCAGACTATGGTTGACCAAGTTAGCAGACCTCTGCAAACTAGAGGCTATAATTGACTCTCCGGCTGACACAGTCCTCCAAAAGTGTCTCACTGAGACAGATACCTGGTGTCAAAACCATGGCGTCAAGCTCCATGCCAAAAAGTGCATAGTCATCCCCTTTGGAAAAAATAAAAGTACCCACAAATTACCACATAGGTGGAAGACTTAGTAAGGGATCTGGGGACCCAAGTAGATAGTAACCTCTCCTTTGATAATCACATTGCCAAAGTAGTTCAAAAATCCTTCTATGTGGCCCACCTAATCACAAAAGGGTTTGCATCCAGATCGAAAGAGGTCATTGGGCCCCTCTACGCATCACTCATCAGACCCATCATAGAGTACAATGCCCCATTTGTGATGCACCTTACAAGACACCTGCAACAACTGGAAAGACCGCAGAAGTACCTCACCAAGAGGATCACTGGCCTCGAGCAGATGCCCTATGCAGCTCTACTGAAGAAGCTCCAGCTGTACTCGGTTGCATGCCACCTACTCAGAGGTGATCTCTGACATACAAGGCCATGTCCAACCCAGACTTTGGAGATGCTCCACCTAAAGAAAACCATATTCCCTCGAGCCACACGCTCAAGGGATCTAAACCTCACCACATCAATAAATAGGATGTGCTGGAGGGATAGATTCCTGTCCCAGAGACTTCCCATGTTCTGGAACAAGATTCCAATCTACATTAGGCAGAGCTCTTCGCTAACCCTCTTCAAGAAAAACCTTGACGAGTGGATGGGAAATGGAAAGTTTACCCCAGGGATCACTTCAATGGCACTGCTGGACAGCGGCACAGGGAACTAATCTAAGGGGGTGGCGAAAGCCAACACATTCCTGCTAGGCTTATAAATGCCTTCGGGCAGGTAGCCTAGTACCTACCTATGAGTGGATGGGCAATAGGATGTTCACACCGAGGATCACTTCAGTGGCCTTGCTTGATAGGACACTGGGAACTAACTTTGGGCGGCGTGATGCCAGGGAATATTCTTGGGCTAGGCTTATATAGGTTCCAGGGCCGTTGGCCTAGTACACACCTATGAACCTATAACCCTGTGAAATGTTCCACAAAATACAGATAAAGGTGCACAGTATAAGAAAACTACAACACAGAAAAAACTTCGCAAGACTTGAAAAAAAATTTGGGTAGACTCAGGAGAATTTTGGCAAACTTGGAACAGCTTTTGCAGTATCCGAGGAGGTTAGGAAATGTTAGAATACTGTTAAAACAGTCTAAGAGCAGTACAGTAACAAACTGATAGTTTTTCTTTAAAACACTAAAACAGTGATAAGTTCAACCAAATCAATAAGTGCAGCACAGAAATGTTAAACACTGAGACGGAGTAAGTGCAAAAAACTACTTCTGCTTTGTATTACATTTCTATACCGATAAAGTCCAGGATTCATTTTACATGAGCCATAGTAGCTTCTATAGCATTCTTCGGTTTGATGTTTGTGCTGCTGCAACTTGGGTTACATTGCCCACATTTAGACAGTAAGCTGAATGTGCCTTCTGGTTGAAGTTCTCCTTTGGAACTGCTGTCCTGAAGGCTTTTCTGTTATGATTGCACCCAGGGAGTTCTATGGCTGAGGATTCTTTCCCACAAGTCAAAAGTGCATGGATGGGATAATGTAAAATATGAGTGTGATAATACTGTTCTTCCCTATCCTTAGTTTATACACTTTGACAATCCACCCTCCTCCTCACCTAATTCACAAACTTTCTTCCTTTCACTCCCAGGCTTTTGTTTGGTTTGACAACTGTCACATTTGCTACTTTCTTACCTTGTTGCTGTTTCTGAGAGGGCCTGACTCTGTCTTGTCTCACTGCTGGTGCCCACCTGCAAGTTCTTGGCTAATAACATGAAGTTACTGGATCAAATACATGTATGGGATTCTAATGAACCTGAGATTTTTGGGCATGCTGCCACGAGTAGTGTAAAACATTTTCCCAAGTCTAAATTCCTTGGTATGTTAACTCCCTCAAGTCTATGATGGCATTTTTCTATACTTCTATTTCACATCCATAACTCGCTTGGCTTCTTTAACCAACTGACTTGCTAGCTAATAATCGATAGTATTAGAAAGTGCAAAGAGGTATTAACAGAATGACGCTGTTAATTTAGTGTGTCCTGCAATAGAGAAATTAATTTTAGGTATTCATATTTGTTAGTATTTACACAGCTGAAAGAACTGCATGTTGTTGAGGGTTATGGTGTGAAATGCTGTGTTGGGAGACAGGAAAATTAATTGTCGGTATCCATTTACATTTCGTTATAGCAGAGAGATTGCTAGCTGTTCATTAGTAATTATGAAAATAGAGCATTTCCACATGTACTTAATACTGTTGCAAGATAGGTGAAACCTTAGATGTGCAAATATCCAAGACAGTTTTCAAGAACATTACGTTTCATATCTTTAGATATTCACTGTTGTCCATAATGCTAATTATACAATGAAGCATATGATGTTATGTTGTCCTATCTCGCCTTCCTTCATTGCTGGTTGGGTCTGGAACACAGAATTGGTTCAGACGCAGCCTTATTCAAGAGCTTCCACCGGCTCATACCCTATCCCATGATGCTTAGGGAAGATTACCCAGATCTCGTTTGCCTCTAAACAGGATCGGGAGACTTCCATGCAGGCTCTGGCTAAGTGGAAATAATTTTTACATGTATTTGTTACCTTTTTGCACTATTTTGATAAAACTTGGTGTTTACTGTTTAACCTTTGAGATACTTTTAGTGGTGTTTACTTAGTTTGCTACTGCTTGCTGGTTCTTGTGTTGGCCGTAGTCTTTCTCTAGGCCTGTTGTTAAACCTTCCCTATCCTGACTTGCAGGCTCGTTTTTAGTTAAGAGAGCTTGTTTAATCTCGTACAGGGTAGCTCGTTTAAGTTAGAGGGCTCCCTGCAGCTGGTTTAACTTGGAGGGGCGTCCCCTTTATCTTTTTCCTTATTCCTACAATTTTTCCTGTTGATAGTAGTAGTTCATTTTAGTTAAAGAACTTCTCTTTTCCCATGCTTGTTTGTTGAAAACCTATTATAAAAAAAAAAGACTTGTTGAGACCTGTTTTTCCTTTTGGTTATTTGTGTATAAACATGTCAAAGGATCCCAAAGAGTCGAAACTTTTGGGTTTCAAGAAAAGGGACAAGTGTAGTCGGAGGCCGTCTCTGACAGATGGGCATACCAGTTGTGTGTACTGTTTCGGTGCCCTTCATTTACAAGAGTCCTGTTACTTTTGTCACGCTTTTAGCTCCAGAGTGTTAAGGGAATGTAGAAATAAGCTGGTTGTTAAAAGTATGTTAAAAAAACCCTTTGCAGAAGCTTTAGAAGGGACTCTGAGCACTAAATCTACTGACAAATCCCCTTCTTTTAGATCAGAGAAGTTGGGGAAAAGGACTTTGTCTTTGGCTTAATCTTCGGAGTCACCCACACAAATGGCTAAAGAAACTATCTCGGAACCAAGGGCTCTTGGTTCTGAAATATCTCCCCTTTCAGCAGCAGTTGTGAATTCTGAGCCGACAGAGTTCCAGTTTTGGAGCCGGTATTTCCGAATTTGAGGTCTCCAACTTTGTCCTATCAATCCTCCAGATGTTTATCTGATGATGTGGAGTGAGTGGTGGTGATGAGACTCCCAAGAATGCCGGCGCTAGCTAACATTGTCGACTGACCCAGGGAGAACTGGAGCCAACAAAGACCACTTCCCCTTCTTTGGTTCCTCCTCCGACCTGATCTGAGGTTTCAGAGCCGGAGCACTTGGACCTAATTGCAGCAGAACCATCAGGAGCAAGACCTACTACCGGATCTTAGGTTCCAACAACTCTGACTTCCTCGATTCCATCGGATTTCGAGGAGTCTAGGAGCAGATGTTCTCCCATCGGGTCCAGTAAGGGAAGTTGGATCAGACAGCTGTCCGACCCGATTCTACCTCTCTGGGCCTCAGTGCGGTTGAGTTTGGTTGTTACATCGGCTTTAGAGCCAACTGCTCTGCTTCAGAGTCTGTTTTCTGGTTCCTCTGAGTGGAATGGGGAGGCTTTCGAGCTGATGGAGAGTGCTGTCACCTCATACTGCTCCACTCGCTGGTCCAAGTACACTTCCCCCAAAAGTGGCATTGTCAGTCTCAGCCCCAGCGGATGAAACTATATCTTCAAAAACCTCTCCAGAGTACCTCTCTGAGGAGTTCCCTCGGAAGAGGTTGTGCAAGAGGAAGCACCTAGACTTCTCGGAGGAGTCCATCACCTCCGACACCGACCTCGATGAGTCAGAAGGGTCCCCACGGTCACCCTCTGAGTGTCTCCTTTGTAGACATCCTAGAGATCCTTAAACAGAGAGGTGGCTGGAAGCCCACCAACCCTTCTGAGGACGAGTCTATGTACCTGGAGCCTTTTGAGACTCGCCCTTCCACCTCTTGGGTGTGAATGCCTTTTGACCAGTTAATGTTAATCGAAAGGCATGGGGCACTCCATATTCAGTGGAACCTGTTC